>NC_084514.1:25396072-25656072 GCF_024500385.1 Phyllopteryx taeniolatus | reverse complement strand
GCTCTTGAGGTGTTCCAGCATGAGACGTTCAAAGCACTTCATAACCACAGATGTCAAGGTGACAGGCCTGTAGTTATTTAGAACCGAGATTGTAGGTTTCTTGGGGACTGGAATGATGGTGGAGCTTTTGAAACAGGATGGTACTTGGTTCCAGAGATCTATTGAAGATCTGTGTGAAGACTGGAGCGAGCTGGTCCGCGCAGACTTTGAGGCAGGATGGGGACACATGGTCTGGGCCTGCCGCTTTGTTAATCTTTTGTTGTTTGTGAAAGTCCTTTTCAAATATGCAGTCGAAGGTATTCAAGTCGTTGGCTAGTCTACTATTGTTCTCAACTTGGGGTGATCGTCCCATGTAATTGGACAGCGATTGGAATGCATGCCAGACTGATTTAGAGTCGTTAGCGCGAAACAGTTTTTCCAACTTTGATGCATAGTTTCTCTTTGCAATGTTAATTTCTTTAGTCAGCTGGTTTCTAGCTCGATTACACAGGGCCCTGTCCCCGCTTTGATATGCGTCCTCCTTAGCTTGGCGAAGTTGGTTAAGTTTGGCAGTGAACCATGGCTTGTTGTTATTGAATGTGCGAAATGACTTTATTGGTACACAAACCTCTTCACAGAAACTGATATAGGATGCGACAGTGTCCGTATATTCATCCAGGCTGCCAGCTGAATTTTCAAAGACAATCCAGTCTGTGCAGTCTAAACAGTTTTGAAGTTCCATCTTTGCTTCATTGGTCCACTTTTTTGGTCTGTTTTCACTGTTGGCTTTGAGCATTTATTGCCTGTATGTTGGTATTAAGTGAATTAAGCAGTGATCAGACGAGCCCAGTGCTGCACGAGGTATGGCACGGTATATGTTATTTAGCGTTGTATAGGAGTGGTCTAAAATGTTATTTTCCCTGGTAGGACAGTCGATGTGCAGCTTGTATTTAGGGAGTTCGTGGTTGAGTTTAGCTTTGTTCAAGTACTTGAGAATAATGAGGGGTGAGTCAGGGTGTTTTTTTTTTTCAATTTCGTTTACTTGTTCGGCGAGCATTAGGAGTGCAGCGTTCGTGTTAGCTTGAGGCGGAATATCGACACCTGCGAGAATGAAAGATGCAAACTCACTAGGCGAGTAGAATGGCTTACAGTTCAAAAACAGCTACTCTAAATGCAGGCTGCAGTGTGCGCTGACCTCCGTGATGTCCGTACACCATTTTTTGTTGATATAGAAGCATATCCCGCCGCCCTTTGTTTGCCCCGATGATTCCATGTCACGGTCTGCCCAGTGAAGATGTAAGTCAGGAAGCATGACAGCGCCATCGGGTACAGCCTCACAAAGCCAGGTCTCCGTAAAACACTTGGCGGCGGAATGTCCGAAGTCTTTACTGTTCTTTATCAGAAGATGAAGCTCGTCCATTACGTTGGGTAGGGAGCGTAGATTCACGAGGTGGATCGACAGAAACGCTGATCTGTATCCTCTCTTGCAGAGCTTCACTTGGATGCCGGCTCGCTTCCCTCTGTGGCGCCGCCTCCGTCTCCATGCCCCAAAGACTGCAGTCGCTGCTCCGGTGAGCAATTCGGGGGAAAAACTTAGCGGATTTGCAAAAGTTGGTGAAATAAAGTCCGGAGTAGCCTCCTTGATGTTTAGCAAGTCTCCCCTTGTGTAAGTGAGTCATGTAATGTCTCCAAAGATTACCGAAAAACACAAAAACAAAAACAATACTAGAGAGCGCGTAACCGAGGCATCCAGACGGGTAGGCGCCATCTTAACATGCAAACTCCACACAGACGGGGCCGGGATTTTAACCCCGGTCCTCAGCACTGTGAGGCAGATGGGCTAACCAGTCGTCCACCGTTCCGCCTGCTTTGCACCTGACCTCTACGAAACATAAGGACAAGGCTCATTCCTCTCATGATAGGACAAATATCCACAAAATATTGCTATAATAAAAAATAGATTTGCAGCCTAAAGGTTACTTCAGATGAAGTATTTTAAAAAAAAGTTGCAGTAATACTATAAATTATAGTCAAAATATAGCTTGCGATGCATGATGTCCAATTTAGTGGACACATGATTCATCATAAAATCAATACTTAGATATTTTAACAATTATATTACTCCTTAGTTGTTGCTTGAAGAAGGAATGGACAGATATTCCTCTACTGAAAGGCACTTGTGCGCTTCTGTCAGCCATCCTGTTTTTGAGGGAAAAAAAATTGCACTTACAAAAACTGACCAGTTGATGGAAGTGTATGGCATGACACACTAGCGTCCACTGTAGAGACGGATGCGCAACTGTGACATTAAGACGCATTCATATAGGAGAAAATGCCTTTTGAATAGCTGTCCACTGTCGTGACCACTATGCATGAAAGGGTTAAAAAGTTCACGATTTCCACGGTCAAGATACAAGATACATTCGACAAGATTACCTTTCACCGTGTTCATCAATTAGGAGGCCCCCGTCCAGGAAACCAGCCACGTACCATCATTGCAAAGTTTGAACACTTCCAATAAAAAATGTTCGTGAAAACAAAAGGTCATGAGCTCAAAGATAGATCCTTTGAATGAATGAGTAGTTCCACAAGGAAATCAATGAGAGGCGTAAAATCTTCTATGCGTTGATGAAGCACAACCGTGGGAAAGGCAAAGTCTGGTTGGTTGTCGATAAGCTCTTCGTCGACGGTCAACTGTTTCGTGATGCCAACGTCACCCCATGTAGTTTGTTTCCTTTTTTTCATTTTGCTTAAAAACAATTTTTTTTAAAAAGGAACCACGCATCCCACCAGCATGAAGCGTCACTCTGTGTTTCCCAGTTCTTCTTATCAAACAACTACACACCATATTATCCCCTCAGCACTGTTGTTTGTTTTCTATGTTTTATGTTTGTTTGCTACCCTGTTATGTACCCTGGCTTTGCTTAACCTAAATATATCATCATCACCCTCTTTAAATAAGTCAACATAAAACCATGAAATTTGCTGCAAACTCTCAAAAAACAAAGACTACAGAACCCAATCTATTCAAAATTACTATACATGCACCCATCATATGTACCATTTAGCTTTTGTGTCATGGAATGTCAATGGTATTCGATCACAGGAAAAGAGAATTAAGATTATGAATTATATCATGACATTTAAAACAGACCTCCTATTACAAGAAACACCTTACTGAATCCCCTCCTTGAGCCGTCACCTTATCGTGGTGGAGGGGTTTGTGTGTCCCAATGATCCTAGGAGCTAAGTTGTCTGGGGCTTTATGCCCCTGGCAGGGTCACCCATGGCAAACAGGTCCTAGGTGAGGGACCAGACAAAGCACGGCTCCAAAAAACCCTATGACGAGTACAATAAATGGATTCAGGTTTCCCCTGCCCGGACGCGGGTCACCAAGGCCCCCCTCTGGAGCCAGGCCCGCAGGTGGGGCTCGAAGGAGATTGCCTGGTGGCCGGGCCTGCACCCATGCAGTTCAGAGTACCCACCCTTTTTGGAGTCCTTGGAGGGGGTGCTGGAGAGGGCTCCCGCTGGGGACACCATCGTTCTGCTGGGGGACTTCAATGCTCACGTGGGCAATGACAGTGAGACCTGGAAGGGCGTGATTGGGAGGAACGGCCCCCCCGATCAGAACCCGAGCGGTGTTCTGTTATTGGACTTCTGTGCTCATCACGGATTGTCCATAACGAACACCATGTTCAAGCATAAGGGTGTCCACACGTGAACTTAGCACCAGGACACCCTAGGTCGCAGTTCGATGATCGACTTTGTGGTCGTGTCATCGGACTTGTGGCCGCATGTCTTGGACACTCGGGTGAAGAGAGGGATGGAGCTGTCAACTGATCACAACCTGGTGGTGAGTCGGCTCCGATGGTGGGGGGAGATGCCGGTCCGACGTGGCAGGCCCAAACGTATTGTGAGGGTCTGCTGGGAACGTCTGGCAGAATCCCCTGTCAGAAGGAGTTTCAACTCCCACCTCCGACAGAACTTTGCTCATGTTCCGGGGGGGGCGGGGGACATCGAGTCCGAGTGGACCATGTTCCGCGCCTCCATTGCTGAGGCGGCCGATCGGAGCTGTGTCCGTAAGGTTGTTGGTGCCTGTCGTGGCGGCAATTCCCGAACCCGTTGGTGGACACCAACGGTGAGGGATGCCGTCAAGCTGAAGGAGGAGTCCTATCGGGCCTTTTTGGAATGTGGGACTCCTGAGGCAGCTGATGGGTACCGGCTGGCCAAGTGCAATGCAGCTTTGGTGGTTGCTGAAGCAAAAACTCGGGCATGGGAGGAGTTCGGTGAGGCCATGGAGAAAGACTTCTGGACGATTTCGAGGGAATTCTGGTCCACCATCCGGCGTCTCAGGACGGGGAAGCAGTGCACCACCAACACTGTGTATAGTGGGGATAGGGCGCTGCTGACCTCGACTCGGGATGTTGTGAGCCGATGGGGAGAATACTTTGAAGACCTCAATTCCACCGACACGCCTTCCCATGAGGGAGCAGAGTCTGGGTTCTCTGAGGCGGGCTCTCCTATCTCTGGGGTTGAGGTCACTGAGGTAGTTAAAAAGCTCCTCGGTGGCAAGGCCCCGGGGGTGGATGAGATTCGCCCGGAGTTCCTCAAGGCTCTGGATGTTGTAGGGCTGTCCTGGTTGACACGCCTCTGCAACATCGCGTGGACATCGGGGACAGTGCCTCTGGACTGGCAGACTGGGGTGGTGGTACCCCTTTTTAAGAAGGGGACCGAAGGGTGTGTTCCAACTACAGGTGGTTCACACTCCTCAGCCTCGCTGGTAAGGTCTATTCAGGGGTGATGGAGAGGAGGGTCCGTCGGGAAGTCGAATCTCAGATTCAGGAGGAGCAGTGTGGTTTTCGTCTGGCCATGGAACAGTGGACCAGCTCTCCACCCTTGGCAGGGTCCTCGAGGGCGCATGAAAGTTCGCCCAACCAGTCTACATGTGTTTTGTGGACTTGGAGAAGGCGTTCGACCGTGTCACTCAGGGGGTCCTGTGGGGGGTGCTTCGGGAGTATGGGGTACCGAACCCCCTGATACGGGCTGTTCGGTCCCTGTACGACCGGAGTCAGAGTTTGGTCCGCATATCCGGCAGTAAGTCGGACTCATTTGCGGTGAGGGTTGGACTCCGCCATGGCTGCCCTTTGTCACCGATTCTGTTCTTTTATGGACAGAATTTCTCGGCGCAGCCGAGCCGTAGAGAGGGCCCGGTTTGGTGGCCTCAGTATTGCATCTCTGATGATGTGGTTATGTTTGATTCATCAAGCCGTGACCTCCAACTCTCACTGGAGCAGTTCGCAGCCGAGTGTGAAGCGGCTGGGATGAGAATCAGCACCTCCAAATCTGAGACCATGGTCCTCAGTCGGAAAAGGGTGGCGTGCCCTCTACAGGTCGGGGATGAGATCCTGCCCCAAGTGGAGGAGTTCAAGTATCTTGGGGCCTCTTTCACGAGTGAGGGAAGAATGGAACGGGAGATTGACAGGCGGATCGGTGCAGCGTCTGCAGTGATGCGGACTTTGTATCGATCCGTTGTGGTAAAGAAGGAGCTAAGCCGAAAAGCGAAGCTCTCGATTTACCGGTCGATCTACGTTCCTACCCTCACCTATGGTCACGAGCTGTGGGTGGTGACCAAAAGAACAAGATCCAGGATACAAGCGGCTGAAACGAGTTTCCTCCGCAGGGTGTCCGGGCTCTCCCTTAGATATAGGGTGAGAAGCTCGGTCATCCGGGAGGATCTCAGAGTAGAGCCGTTGCTCCTTCACATCGAGAGGAGACAGATGAGGTGGCTGGGGTATCTGATTCGGATGCCTCCCGTACGCCTCCCTGGTGAGGTGTTCCGGGCACGTCCCAGCAGGAGGAGACCCCAGGGACGACCCAGGACACGCTGGAGAGACTACATCCTTCGGCTGGCCTGGGAACGCCTCGGGATCCCCCCCGGAAGAGATGGATGAAGTGGCTGGGGAGAGGGAAGTCTGGGTGTCCCTGCTAAAGCTACTGCCCCCGCGACCCGACCTCGGATAAGCGGTAGAAAATGGATGGATGGATGGACCTTACTGAATCAGAAGAAAAATGCCTCATTGACTAATTTCACTCAGGCTACCTTGGCTTTTTACCACAGCAGAAAAAGGAGTCTCAATTCTAGTTCATAAAAGACTACTTTTTACAATAAATAGTACAATAGATGATGCAGAAGGCCTTTCCATAATTATCCAGGCAAAAATATTTCATATACTATAACTATACACAGTTGTCAATGTATACGCTCTTAATAAAGATGAACCAGCCTTTTTCCACACGCTTTTTTAACTAACTTAATGATCACATCAACTGAAGAATCAAGAGGCTGTTTTTACTGCTTTAGACCATCAGAAGCACTAGCTGGTCATGTTAACTCCATCAGAGCTCCTAAAACTCCAAAAGCTGGCGACTGTTGTTGAGCCATACAGGTAAATAAAATTATTCTTAATGGCATTTATTGTTTCTTTAAAAGGCTCTACGTCTGACAGTTATTTTGTAGATTAATAATGACGTTCCTGAATTGTCTACTGCAGATTTGTGACTGAACTCCCTGATAAGACAAACACTGCCATGAAAAAGTATTGGCCGCCTTCTCAAATTCTTATATTTTTACATAGTTTCCCTCACTTTGTTTAAGATCATCAAACAAATGTAAATATCAGACAAATATAACCCAAGTGAACTTAAAACGCTGTTTTTAAATGATTTCATTTAAGGAGGTAAAAAACTATTCAAAGTTACATGGCCCTGTGTGAAAAAGTAATTACCCCTCTTGTTAAATCCTAAATTGTGGCCAATCACAATTTTTGGTTAATTTTCACTGATCACACCTAAGCCTGATTACCTCCAGACCTGTTAAATCAAGAAGTCACTTAATCTGTCCCGACAAAATCAAGTCAGACAAAAGATCTAAAAAAGCTGCAACAAAATGACACAATCCAAAGAAATTCTAGAACAGTTGAGAAATAAAGCAATTTACATCTATCAGTCTGGAAAGGGTTACAAAAGTTATTTCTAAAGCTTTCGGATTCCAGCGAACCATGCGGAGAGCCATTATCCTCACACTGAGAAAACATGGAACAGTGATCAACCTTCCCAGGAGTGGCTGGCCTTCAAAGATTAAGCCAAGAGAACAGCAATGACTCATCCAGGAGTCCACAAAGGAACTCAGGACAACTTCTAAATAACTGCAGGCCTCCCTTGCCTCAGTTAAGGTCAGTTTTCATAACACAACAATAGGAAGAAACTAGGCAAAAATGGCATCCATGGCAGGGTTCCAATGTGAAAGACATTGCTGACCAAAAAGAACAAAGGCACGTCTTACTTTTGCGAAAAAACATCTGAATGATTCCAAAGACTTTTGGGAGAATATTATATGAACAGAGGAGATGAAAGTTCGAGGCGTGTGTCTCGTTACATCTGGCGCAAATGTAGCACAGCATTTCAGAAAAAGAACATCATACCAACAGTCAAACATGGTGGTGGTAGTGTAATGGTCTTTGGATGCTTTGCTTCTTCAGGACCTGGACTACTTGCTATGATTTACGGAACAATGAATTCTTCTCTTTAACAGAAAATCCAGAAGAAGAATGTTCAGCCATCAGTTTGTGACTAAAGCTGAAGCGCACTTGGGTTCTGCAGCATAATAACAACACAAAACACACCAGCAAGTCAACTAATCAAAGTCCAGACTTGAATCCGATTGAAATGCAGTTGCGTGACAATTCTGCAAGGAGGAGGCCATAATATGATGTCAAAGACTCATTGCCAGTTATAGAAAATGCTTGATTTCAGTTGGTGCTGCTGAGGATGGCCCAACCAGTTATTACCACACAAGGCCAGGTAACTTTGAATAGTTGTTGTTTTTTTCTTGAATAAATGCAATCATTTAAAAACAGCCAGTTCACTTGGGGGCACGGTGGCTGACTGGTTAGAGCGTCAGCCTCACAGTTCTGTGGACCCGGGTTCAATCCTCGGCCCCGCCTGTGTGGAGTTTGCATGTTCTCCCCGTGCCTGCGTGGGTTTTCTCCGGGCACTCCGGTTTCCTCCCACATCCCAAAAACATGCATTAATTGGAGACTCTAAATTGCCCGTAGGTGTGACTGTGAGTGCGAATGGTTGTTTGTATGTGCCCTGCGATTGGCTGGCAACCAGTTCAGGGTGTACCCCGCCTCCTGCCCGATGACAGCTGAGATAGGCTCCAGCACGCCCGCGACCCTAGTGAGGAGAAGCGGCTCAGAAAATGGATGGATGGATGGAAGTTCACTTGGGTTATATTTGTCTGATATTTACATTTGTTTGATTATCTTAAACAAAGTGTGGAAACTATGCAAAAATATAAGAATTTGAGAAGGGGGCCAATACTTTTTCAGAGCACTGTATGTGCACCGGTGCTCAAAGCAAGGTCCATAAAGACATGGATGAGAGAATTCGGTATGAACATGACTGGCCTGCAGAGTCTGCCCTGTGTGATGATTATAGTTTGCAGTTGGCATCATAGAGAGTTATGTTTCTAAATTTGTAGATTGACAAACCGGCATACTTTATTGATCCTGTGGGGGAAATCACTGAATATGTCATTTCGTAAAACCAAAGTCAAAATACTAAATGTCTCTTCTGATGTTGGATTGTGCAAGCATGTCAACAGTGTCTGTTTCAACAAAGTTTAGCAGTGTTTATTGATGCTCACCTTCTAACTAAACTACTTTAATAATTGTCCACAAAACCTGACAATGTGTGGTTAAAAAAAAAAAACTGCAATGAAAAAGGTACCATTTAGTGAAATTAAATGGAATTTAAGACACACTGAAACACAACATGAATTTTCTTTTGAAAGTACCTGAGTTGACAAGGAATACAGTCCTCTTCGCATTTCCTGGGTATTGTCCACGGATTTGGTGGGAAAGCTCCTTTGTTAGTAGAACTGCAATAAATGTCTTCCCTGAGTCAGTATTTAAGCAGACGATAGTATTATGTTCAAGAGCTGCTTCAAGAAGTTCTACCTGTGTAGGAGATTCAAGTCATTAATGAGGTGTTACAAGAGAAATGGCAAACAAAATCCAATTTACGAAAATAATAGTTGTGAAATTGAATTACCATATAAAGACTGATACATTGGGTATGGAAAGTATTCAGACTCCCTTAAAATGTTCACTCTTTGTTATATTGCAGCCATTTGCTAAAATCTTTTAAGTTCATTTGTTTCTTCAATGTACACACAGCACTCCATATTGAAAGAAAAAACGGAATTGTTTACATGTATTTATTGCATTACTTTTCAAAAGGAATCTTTAAATAAGAATAAAAGATGGATCATGATTAAAAAAAATGTATCCAAGAAATTCTAATTTATCAAGGGCTAACGGAATAAATATACAACCCCATTTCCAATGAAGTTGGGACGTTGTGTTAAAAATAAATCAAAACAGAATACAATGATTTGCAAATCATGTTCAACCTATTTAATTGAATACACTACAAAGACAAGATATTTAATTTTCAAACTGATAAACTTGATTGTTGCCAGCCTCCAGTCGAAGTCAAGGCAGCCGCGATTGTTAATAGTATGCACTAAGGTAATATTCCGCCAATGTGCTTTGAGGGCCAACTTTAAAAAAGCCTCATATACAGTGGGTAGGGAAAGTATTCATACCCCCTTAAATTCGTCACTCTTTGTTATATTGCAGCCATTTGCTAAAATCATTTAAGTTAATTGTTTTCCTCATGTACACGCAGCACCCCATATTTGACAGAAAAAAATTGAATTGTTGATATTTTTGCAGATTTATCAAAAAAGAAAAACTGAAATATCACACAGCATAAGTATTCAGACCCTTTGCTGTGACACTCATATTTAACTCGGGTGCTGTCCATTTCTTCTGATCATCCTTGAAATGGTTCTAGACCTTCATTGGAGTCCAGCTGTGTTCCTTATATTGACTGGACTTGATTAGGAAAGCCACACACCTTTCGATATAAAGACCTTACAGCTCACAGTGCATGTCAGAGCAAAAGGGATTCATGAGGTCAAAGGAACTGCCTGAAGAGCTCAGAGACAGAATTGTGGCAAGGCACAGATCTGGCAAAGGTTACAAAAACATTTCTGCTGCACTTAAGGTTCCTAAGAGCACAGTGGCCTCCAAAATCCTTAAATGGAAGACGTTTGGGACGACCAGAACCCTTCAAAGAGCTGGCCGTCTGGCCAAACTGAGCAATCGGGGGAGAAGAACCTTGGTGAGAGAGGTACAGAATAACCCAAAGATCGCTGTGGCTGAGCTCCAGAGATGCAGTCGGGAGATGGGAGAAAGTTATGGGGGTGTTTTTCAGCTGCAGGGACAAGGACGACTGGTTGCAAACGAAGGAAAGATGAATGCGGCCAAGTACAGGGATATCCAGGACGAAAACCTTCTCCAGAGTGCTCAGGACCTCAGACTGGGCCAAAGTTCACCTTCCAACAAGACAATGACCCTAAGAACACAGCTAAAATAACAAAGGACTGGCTTCAGAACAACTCTGTGACTGTTCTTGAATGGCCGAGCCAGAGCCCTGACTTAAACCCTATTGAGCATCTCTGGGGCAACCTGAAAATGGCTGTCCACCAATGTTCACCATCCAACCTGACAGAACTGGAGAGGATCTGCAAGGAGGAATGGCAGAGTATCCCCAATTCCAGGTGTGAAAAACATGTTGCATCATTCCCAAAAAGACTCATGGCTGTATTAGCTCAAAAGGGTGCTTCTACTAACTACTGAGCAAAGGGTCTGTATACTTATGGCTGTGTGATATTTCAGTTTTTCTTTTTAGAATAGAATAGAATCACCTTTTATTGTCATGAACATGCATGCGCATGCACACGGAATTTGTTCTCTGCATTTAACCCATCACAGCGAACACATACACAAGTTAGTGGAACACACTGGAGCAGGGGGCAGCTGAAGCGCCCGGGGAGCATTTCGGGGTATCAGTGTCTTGCTCAAGGACACCACAGCCGTGAGTCCGGGAGATGTTGGCGGATGGTCCAGTCGGGGTCTTGAACCTAGGTCCCCCACAGTGGCAGGCGATGATCTTATACCTTTTAATAAATCTACAAACATTTCAACAATTCAGTTTTTTTTCTGTCAATATGGAGTGCTTGTGTACATTGAGGGGGGAAAAAATTACCTTTAATGATTTTAGCAAATGGCTGCACTATAACTAAGAGGGAAAATTTTAAGCGGGTCTGAATACTTTTCATACCCACTGTACATCTTTAGCATTCATCGTCTTTTTCTTTTGATAGGTTTTACATTTCTTGTGTTCAGACAAATGTTTTTTGTTTAGTTTTTTCCAGTAAAGAGAAGTTCTCTTACCTTGCTGACAGTTTTCGCTGTCACTTCAGCCTTTGTCAGAGCTGTCACCACTTCCTGGTGTGACCAGTCTTAAAAAAAGCTGATCAGGCAAGGAAACCATCAAAATAAAGTTTCCCTTTATTTATTCTGGACTTGGTGAGGTCGGGGAATTTTATCTGTCGGGGAACTTTATGTATTTTCTTTAAGGTTTTCCTGGCCCGATTAGCTATTTTTAAACATGTCACATCAGGAAGCGGTGACAGCTCTGACGAAGGCTGAAGTGACACCCAAAACTGTCAGCAAGGTCAGACCTTCTCCTTAGTGGGGGGGGGGGGGGACATTTGTCAGAACACAAAAATCGAAAACCTAAAGATTGATACAGTGAAACCTCCAAAGTCAATTATCTTTAAGTTGAAACTAAACATCAGGGTAAAAATATGCTAAATGTCAGAAGAATATCCACATACAATGAGAGAAAAATGTATCCGAACCTTTTGAAATTCTTTAATTTCTGCATAAAGTGGTCATAAAATGTGGTCTAATCATCTAAATCACAAGGATAAACAGTCTGCTTAAACTAATACAACATTTTCACATTTTCATATTTGATTGAAAATAACTAACATTCACAGGACGGAGGAAAAAGTGCCCCTTTGGATTTAATAACTGGTTGACCCTCTTTTGGCAGCAATAACCTCAACCAAATGTTTCCTGTAGTTGAAGATCAGATGTGCATAGCATTCAGGATGACTTTTGGACCAGTCCTATTTACAAAACGGTTGCAGTTCAGCAAGATTCCTGGGATTTCTCGTGTGCATATCTCTCGAGGTCATGCCACAGCATCTCAATCAGGTTGAGGTCAGGAATTCATATATAAACGTATATATAGCTGGAAAAGGTGGGGAAATTATCTCAAAGTCTTGATGTTCATCAGTCCAAGGTTAGGCCGATTGTCTATAAATGGAGAATAGGGCTGCATGATTATGGCAAAAATAATAATCACGATTATTAAATTAAATCACGTTTATTTCTCATGTTAGGGAAAAATCTTTATTTTTATTGCATTACTTTTCAAAAGGAATCTTTAAATAAGAATAAAAGATGGATCATGATTAAAAAAATACAGAAGGGCTAACGGAATAAACATACTTTTACAGAGTGCAATCACGAATTGCAACTTAAAAGAAGCAAATACAGTTTATGCATAAAAGGCAATAACATTCGGCTGCAAGCACCGACTTTTCATTTGAAAATCCTCGTCAATATAGTGAATTAATTGTTCAGGATGGGTCTGGCTCCATTGTTCAGCTAACCAGTCATGGTTGCAAACTGCAAAGAAGTTGACACTTGTGATTTAACTATTTACTCCAGTGTTTTTCACTACTGTCATTCCAGCTTCCAGTCGAAGTCAAGGCAGCCGCTACAACGATTGTTAATAGTATGCACTAAGGTAATATTCCGCCAATGTGCTTTGAGGGCCAACTTAAAAAAAAAGCCTCATATACAGTGGGTACGGAAAGTATTCATACCCCCTTAAATTCTTCACTCTTAGTTATATTGCAGCCATTTGCTAAAATCATTTAAGTTCATTGTTTTCCTCATGTACACGCAGCACCCCATATTTGACAAAAAAAAATGGAATTGTTGATATTTTTACAGATTAAAAAAGAAAAATTGAAATATCACAAAGCCATAAGTATTCAGACCCTTTTCTGTGACACTCATATATGTATCTCGGGTGCTGTCCATTTCTTCTGATCATCCTTGAGATGGTTCTATACCAAACATGGCAGAGGATCCCCAAATCCAGGTGTGAAAAACATGTTGCATCATTCCCAAAAAGAGTCATGGCTGTATTAGCTCAAAAGGGTGCTTCTACTGATACTGAGCAAAGGGTCTAAATACCTATGGCTGTGTGATATTTCAGTTTTTTTTTTTTTTAATAAATCTGCAAAAGATTTCAACAATTCCTCTTTTTTCTGTCAATATGGGGTGCTGTGTGTAGATTGAGGAAAAAATGAACTCAAATGATTTCAGCAAATGGCTGCAATATAATTTGAGGGGGTCTGAATACTTTCCGTACCCACTGTATTAATACATTAATACATATCAATGACATTTTAGGCGTTTATTTTGAAGTTGGTAACGAGGCGCGTTGCCAGCCTGTTACCGAAATGCTTCGTCTGAACAATCGTTGTGTAGGCCATCTTAACTTCGACTGCA
Source organism: Phyllopteryx taeniolatus (assembly GCF_024500385.1). Classification (NCBI taxonomy): domain Eukaryota; kingdom Metazoa; phylum Chordata; class Actinopteri; order Syngnathiformes; family Syngnathidae; genus Phyllopteryx; species Phyllopteryx taeniolatus. The sequence goes on along the minus strand of NC_084514.1, from coordinate 25,642,525 downwards.
GGCTGGCCTGACTACAGTCATTGTTCATACAGTGTATTTAATGCCACTTTGGAGAAATAATTGCGCAAGGGGATCACATGTTCCTTGTCCAGTGTTTCTGCCATTTTTTTCAGATGGCTGAACAGATTAGTTGTGTAACCTACCTAGCAGGTCAGACAACTCTTCTGCTGCATTCTTAACATATGGCTTCTTGTTAAAAGTCTCTTGCCTTGAATCAAAACATGTCCAGAAAAGGGATATCGATCCCTTTCCGAGGCACTAGCTCCAATCTTTGGTGTACTTGCTTCTCTAGGCATAAATCACTCGTAATTCCACTGAAAGTGACTAAGAGGCGACAGCTGCAGAGAGTGCTAGTTACTGGTTAAGTTGAAAAAGTGCTTCATATGCCGCAGAGCCTGTATTTTAAATGTAAAAGATCAGACTCATTTAATAGTGGCAGCCAAAACCGCGATCACAATTAAAATTCAATTAATTGTGCAGCTCTAATGGAGAAAGTTCATCGCTGTTGCTTCTCTTCCAAGGAGTGGCCATCCTGTAAAGATGACACCAAGAGCACAAATGTTCAATGAGGTAAGAAAAAGAACCCGAGCGTGTCAGCTTAAGACTTACAAAAATCACTGGCACATCAAGGCTAGAATTTTTTTTTTTTTTTTTTTTCGTTGAGGAGCGGTTTTGCTAATCATTTCTTCATTTGAGGAGCAACTTTCTAATTTTGAGGAGCAATTTTTTGCATGTTAATTGCACAGGGACCCAAAGCAAGGGTTTCATTTAAATTTCATCTTCAATGCCCTTGCTGATGGAAGGAGGTTTTCTCTCAAAATCTGACAATACTTGGCCCAATTCATTCTTTCCTTTACACGGATCAGTCGTCCTGGTCCCTTTGCAGAAAAACAACCCCAAAACATGATGTTTCCACCTCCATGCTTCACAGTAGATATGGTGTTCTTTTGGATGCAACTCAGCATTCTTTTCTCCTCCAAACATGACTTTTTATCAAAAAAGTTATATTTTGGTTTCATCTGACCATATGACATTCTCCCAATCCTCTTTTGATCATCCAAATCCTCTCTTGCAAACTTCAGACGGGCCTGGACATGTACTGGCTTAAGCAGGGAGACACTTGTAGCACTGCAGGATTTGTGTCCCTGGCGGCGTAGTGTGTTACTGATAGTAGGCCTTGTTACTTTGGTCCCAGCTCTCGGCAGGTCATTCACTAGGTCCCACCGTGTGGTTCTGGGATTTTTTCCTCACCGTTCTTGTGATCATTTTGACCCCATGGGGTGAGATCTTCCGTGGAGCCCCAGATCAAGCGAGATTATCAGTGGTCTTGTATGTCTTCCATTTTCTAATAATTGCTCCCACCGTTGATTTCTTCACACCAAGCTGCTTACCTATTGCCGATTCAGTCTGCCCAGCCTGGTGTAGGTCTACAGTTTTGTTTCTGGTGTATACTTTATATAATGTGAGCATGCGGTCACGTTTGTATCTGTATTGTTGGGCAAAGGGTTCCATAATTACATAAATAAAATAAGATCCTGGGAAATGTCCCACCGTGTTTTTTCTCCCAGGTGAAGAAATTGGGAGGGATGGTTGTGTTTGAAATGGAATTTGTCACTTTGAGGTTTTAAGCTGTGTTGTATATGTTGCGACTTCATACAAATTCGACATACCAGCTCATTGGTGTTAGCGGAATGGCCGCATTCATCTGGCTTGAATCCAAAATGTTCCCACATCGTCGCAGTGGCGTTAGGCTTTGGAATTAATTATATTCCTGCCACTCAATTTTACGTAAGTGCAGCTACCAGCTCGAAGAAAATATAGCTTCGTGTACGCAAGAGGCCGCATTTCAAACGCACGCATGTGCAAGCACGCACACCGCCAAACAGAAGGAGGGTCCCCACTCTTCACTTTCTCTGATTGGTTTTGAGACCACGTTGATGAAACCCATTATGTGTCTGCTTTCAAGTCGCATTTTTTTTCTTCCCCAAATGACTGGCCATCTGTACACACACTTTTTTTTGCCACACCATTCAGAAATAATGGCACATATGCGACCAAAGTAGTCGCACTCTAAAGTCCTGTCTCGTCAACATACATATATGTCCCCTCCAAAAGTATTGGAACGGCAAGGTCAATTCCTTAGTTTTTGTTGTATACTGAAGACATTTAGTATCAACACAGTACCCTTGTGCCGTGACCTTATCTTGCTGGAGAGGTTTGTGTGTCCCAATGATCCTACGAGCGAAGTTGTCTGGGGCTTCATGCCCCTGGCAGGGTCACCCATGACAAACAGGTCCTCGGTGAGGGACCAGACAAAGCACGACTCCAAAGACCCCTATGATGAGAAAAATTATTGTATCTCGTTTTTCCTTGCCCGGACGCAGGTCACAGAGACCTCCCCTATGGAGCCAGACCTGGAGGTGGGGCTCGAAGGCGAACGCCTGGTGGCCGGACCCACGTTACAGCCCGAAAGGGTAACGTGGGTCCCCCTTCCCATGGGCCCACCATCTGTAGGAGGGGCCATAGGGGTCGGGTGCATTGTGAGCTGGGCGGTGACCGAAGGCAGGGACCTTGGCGATGCGACAGATTGCTCACCACAGATTGTCCATAACGAACAACATGCTCAAGCATAAGGGTGTCCAGACGTGCACTTGGCACCAGGACACCCTAGGTCACAGTTCGATGATCAACTTTGTGGTCATGTCATCGGACTTGCGGCCGCATATCTTGAACACTTGTGGCGGAGCTGTCAACCGATCACCACCTGGTGGTGAGTTGGTTCCAATAGTGCCTAATGATGCCAGTCCGAGGGTCTGCTGGGAATGTCTGAAAGAATCCCCTGTCAGAATGAGTTTCAACTCCCACCTCCGGCAGAACTTCACCCACGTCTCAGGGTAGGCAGGGGACATTGAGTCCGAGTCGAATACGTTCCGTGCCTCCATTGCCGAGGCGGCCGACCGGAGCTGTAGCCGCAAGGTAGTCGGTGCCTGTCGTGGCGGCAAACCCGTCGTCGAACCTGTTGCTGAACACCAGCGGTGAGGGATGCCATCAAATTGAAGTAGTCCTATCGGGCCTTTTTGGCCTGTGGGACTCCTGAGGCAGCTGATAGGTACCGGCCGGCAAATTGGAATGCAGCTTTGGTGGTTGCTGAGGCAAAAACTCGGACGTGGGAGGAGTTCGGTGAGGCCATGGAGAACGATTTCCGAACGGCTTCGAGGAAATTCTGGTCCGCCATCAGGGGTCTCAGGAGGGGGGAAGCAGTGCACCATCAACACTGTGTATAGTGGGGACGGGGCACTGCTGACCTCGACTCGGGACGTTGTGAGTCGGTGGGGAAAATACTTCGAAGACCTCCTCAATTCCCCCGACACGCCTTCCCATGAGGAAGCAGAGTCTGGGGCGGGCTCTCCTATCTCTGGGGTTGAAGTCACCGAGGTGGTTAAAAAGCTCCTCGGTGGCAAGGCCCCGGGGGTGGATGAGATTCGCCCGGAGTTCCTAAAGGCTCTGGATGTTGTGGGGCTGTCCTGGTTGACACGCCTCTGCAACATCAAGTGGACATCGGGGACAGTGCCTCTGGATTGGCAGACTGGGGTGGTTTTTTTAAAAGGGGGACCGGAGGGTGTGTTCCAACTACAGGGTATCACAATCCTCAGCCTTCTTGGTAAGGTCTATTCATGGGTGCTGGAGAGGAGGGTCCGTCGGGAAGTCGAATCTCTGATTCAGGAGGAGCAGTGTGGTTCGTCCTGGCCGTGGAACAGTGGACCAACTCTACACCCTCGGCAGGGTCTTCGAGGGTGCATGGGTGTTCGCCCAACCAGTCGACACGTGTTGTGTGGACTCTCTCGGGGAGTCCTGTGGGGGGTGATTCGGGAGTATGGGGTGCCGAAGCCCCTGATACGGGCTGTTTGGTCCCTGTACGACCAGTGTCAGAGTTTGGGCCGCATTGCCGGCAGTAAGTCGGACTCGTTTCCTGTGAGGTTTAGACTGCCACAAGGGTGCCCTTTGCCACCGATTCTGTTCAACCCACCCACTTTTCAAGTGAGCAAAATTATTGGTGTTTCGAGTTGCTCAGGTGTTGCCTTTTAGATTGTTTGCTCCAACATTAGATAGTGCTTGATTTTGGCTTTGGGTTTCATGGTGCCAAAAGCGCTTTACAAAGCCTCACATTCACCCATTCACACAGACTTATAAACCAAATAGGCGGCTGCCTCCATGCAAGGTGCTGCCAAGACCACAGGGAACAAATCAGGATTCAGTGTCTTGCCCAAGGACACTTAGGCAGCGGACAGTTGGAGCCTGGATTGGAACAGGCCACACTTTGGTTACTGGACGACTCGCTCTAACAACTCACCCAAAGCCGCCGCCCCAATTACTTTCCTTTTTATCAGTGTGTGGTTAACAATATAGTATAATACAAATCACTTATCATATTTAAAATGTAGATTTCCAACTCTAAACGAGATGACTTGTCAAGTCATGCAGTTCAAGTCAAAGGCAAGTCAAGTCTTTTGGCTACCCAGTCTAAAGTCAAGTGAAGTCTAAGTATTTGGCAAGCAAGTCATAAAACTGGCAAATTACAGTTGTGCTCTTAAGTTTACATACCCTGGCAGCATTTATGATTTTTTGGCCATTTTTTAGAGAATATGAATGATAACACAAGTTTTCTTTCACTCATGATTTGTGCTTGGGTGAAGCCATTTATTATCAAACAACTGTGCTTACTCTTTTTAAATCATAATGACAACAGACACTACTACACAAATGACCCTGATCAAAAGTTTACATACCCTTGAGATTTTGGCCTTATAACATGCACGCAAGTTGACACAAATGGGTTTGAATGTCTACTAAAGGTATGCCACAAAGACAGTTCTGCGAACAATAGCGGACGTGGAGGCGTCCCCAAGTTCTGCAACAAATCTAAAAATGCCTCATCCCTCGTTTGCCCACAAATGGGTCTTCTAATACAAGGGGGAAAACAAGCAGAGCGAAGAAACCAGAAATCCTAAACAGAGGAAATCTGATAGAGAAAGAAACTGGGGTAAATATTGGAGTTAGTATTCCAGAGGTGGCGTCAACTCAAGACTCCCTGAAGGATTTGATGGACTCAAGAGCAACATGGCTTCATTTCTGCTCGACGCTTAAGTTCATCACATACTTTTTTCTTTAAGCAAATGTGCTTTCCCCAAAAATATAACTTTGAACCGACAGCAATAGTGATAATGGTCATGTGTACACACATTTTTGCTGTCAAACAGGAGAACAGAAGTGTATTTTTTTTCTTTAGAATTTTATCACAAATTGTTTCATATTCAAGACAGAAGCCTTTCACAATCAGTTTCAGTTTCAATGCCTAGTCCGCCGACCCCGAAGAGGATGTGGCGAAAACCAACGAAGAAGAACACGCACGATGACGTGCTTGTGTCCAATGGCGGAGGCAGCGAACAAACGTGTCTTAACTTTGTTAAAATTAATGATCAATCACCTTAAAATTAATGATCAATCACTTGGAATAAGATTATATTGTGCAAAGGTGGCTTTCACGATGTGTAGTGTCTGACGCACTCCGAGCCTCACCCTACACCGTGCGGAGCTTCAGTGAAGTCAACTCTCAGTCAATTGGGAGAGTGAAACAATAAAATACGTCTATGCCAACATTGAGACAGCTAACAAGGTAAATGGTTGGTTGCACTTTTACACTGATGGTTTTTAGCGTTTATTTTAGTCTTCAAACCAACATAAGAGCCGATGACAGAAAAAAAAGCTCAACACTGAGCTAAAACTTCACCGTAGCAACTTTACATCACAATAAATTGGGACAAAATTCACATAAATGTCTCACAGTATCATAAACAGTAACCTTGTGCCTCATCGGTGGGTAAGGAAAGCAACATTTAAAAGCACTTGGTTCCATCCATTAGAAAAAAATAATTTAAAAAAAAATAAATAAATAAATCACCGGTGCCGTGTGAAGTTACTTTCCGTACCAAAATGCTGAGTTCCGGTGCGTACCCTTCAAAATAAAAGGCTCCAAGCTTACAACAGGAAGTCAAGTTAAAACTTGCATATAAAAACTATTTGACGTGATAAAACAGTCCCAAATAACGATTTTAAATATGCTATATTTAACTTTTAGCTGAAACAATTAATAAATAAGTCAATTGGGTTAGTTCCACACACATTGCCTTTTAGTTCATAGGTTTCATATTCATACTTATGAAGAACTTATACTAGTTATGAAGAACCTAGAGTCAAATGTTCATTTTAGTCTATGCTGCGGGCTGAAAATGGATGTTCATAATTTAAACCATGACAACTTTTTTTGACCCAGCCACCTAAAATAATCTGAATCGAGAATCGTTTGGAGCCAAAATCGAAATAAGGAACCAGAATCAGGACCGGGAATCGCTCAAATTCAAATGATGCCCAACCCTATATGTCACAAAAGCTGCTTTTATTGCGTTTAGAGATGAGGATTTCTCAGAAGGTGGATTTCAGGGCATGGACAATAGCACAGAGGGGAGCTCCGGCAGTTGGACCCAAGCTATTCACTTGAGGGGGAAAAAATATAGTTACTTCATTTACAGTGCTTTATACAAGCGCTACAATAACCTTACTCCTAATATTTCAGCAACAAGTAATAGAATAGAGTGTCTTTTGTCTATCGGTGGACATAAATGAGAGGGAATTGAAAAACAGGAAACTCCATGCAAGTACTTTCCTGGAATGCTGTGAAATTACTAGATTTGTATTTATTCGTTCCCAATTGATTGTATGTTTGTAACATTCTTTTCCCCGAAGTACCTGCGTGAACGATGACAGAGCGAATGGATCTCAAGATGCACTGAGACGCACCAAAGACTGACTGACATTGTGATCCAAGACAAACAAAATCCCCAAATATCTGAATTTCAGGTACATTATGACAGGTACACAATTGCATAATGTATTACTTTTGTCAATAGATGCATTTATTTCCCTTTTTTTTTTTTTTTTACTTAAAAAAAATATCTGTTTGCTGTTTAGGTGTTTGATAACAGCAAGCCAGCAAAAGGTACAGTACAACCCATGGTGCCTCTGCAACTGTCAATTTCCTTCTGTTCTTGTCCCTTAAAAACACACAAAGAAGAATAAAATGGACTTACAGGTTGTCTGTCACCAGTGGCTCGCCGCAGATGATAGCAGCTAAGGCCTGATGATGATCTACTCAGGTCTTGAAAACTCAACTCAGCAAGGTGAGTTTTACTTCAATCTTATGGCTCAAGAAATAATAATGTACATATATGTATAATGCAATTATAAACATCCATGGTTCATGACATTACTGAGTAAAAATTTTTTTTAATTTATCATTGACATCAGGTGTATTTGTAGTAATTGATTTTTTGTACACTTGTCAAAATCTGTCATTAGTATTGAGGGTTGTGTGTGAAATGCACTTACCGTAGTTTCTCGTGTATAATGCACACCCCCAAAGTTGACCTGAAAAATCTGGAAAACCCTTCAACCTATGTATAATGCCTTTTTACAATGCATGATTTTGCTTCTACACATATAAACAAAACAAGTATTACCTGTATTTTGTTAGTTTTTTAAATTATTCTGAAGTTAAGCACTTTATTTGAACACATATACTTAATTTTTATTTACTCTCTCTTATTTTGAAAATCACAGCCCTACTTTTATTTCGTAAATGAGAAAACACACAGTTGTGCTCATATGTTTGATTACCCAGGCAGAATTTGTAAGATGGGTGCGATTCTTTAAAGAAAACATGAAGGACCAGGCCAAACACATTTTAATTTTATTTTAATGGGATTCAAATTAAACTGTCAAGCGTTTCAGAAAAGCATTATCATTAAACAAAACATAACCATAAAGAAATTAATAATGGGTTTTTTTCAGTGACCAGTCGTATTTAAACAAAAACAAAAAAAACATTTCACAAATTCTGCCTGTGTATGTAAACCTATGAGCACAATTGTACATATATGCAGTCATATGTTCCCCTTGTCATATTGGAATGAAAGTGTAGGCTACACCTTTTTCATAACCTCTAGGTGGCATACTAGAACGAAAGTGTACAACTTTTTCCATAACCTCTAGGTGGCATACTAAAATGAAAGTGTACACCTTTTTCATAACCTCTAGATGGCAGCTTACATGTTCGTCTTCTTCATTTTCTCCCATACCTATGGATAATGCGCACTATTGACTTTTGACAATTTTTTTGGGGGGGGAGAAATGCACATTATACATGAGAAATTACGGTAATAGTTATCTCAATGTGACCCGGTCAAGATTGGAGTGACACGAGCCAGTGATTGAATACCAGACAAACCTCTTAGAATGACATATTTAAACCATGTATATATATATATCTTGAAAATAAAATGTGTTTAATACTTTTAATTAGTTTAATATTTCTTGTTTTAAATATACAATCTATGAACAAGTGTTATATAGGACACTGATGTTAATGAACAGGAAGGAGATACGAAATGTAACACTGATTTCTGAGTGGCAATTGCGAAGAAGGAAACATTAATTTTCAGTTCTTTATTTATAAAAATTTAATTGAAAAATGGTAGAGGTAAGTAAATTTAAAAAGAAGGTGCAAATGGATCCACAAATATTTATAAAGTAATGTAACATGCACATTTCTACTGGAGCAATGCTTTGAAAATGTGGAATTTGTTTCCTCGTTGTCTGAATCATATATAATGTCCTTGGGGATTTTCTACATTACATATTGGCGCTAGGCGGCCTTGGCAGAATTGTCTGTTGTTCTCTCCAGGGTCACAAAGGTCATCAGCTTCCCAGATGTCATTCCACATTCATCTCGCTCTGCATAAAACTCACTCGTTCAAGATGGTGTCCATGAGGTTTGTCATGTGTCAGAAGTGATGGTAAACACCAATCCATTGATCAGGGGCTGAAAAGTCCGTGGAGCTTCCCCAGATATCTCGTCAAAATATAGAGCTAGGGTCACGTCGCAGAAATGTCTTTATCACAACGTGATTACTCTAAACTCAGTCTGTCAAATCTCTCCTGTAAAGCAAGACATTATGGCGATTAGATTTTGTTTGTGAAATTGGCTTTCCATTGTTACAAACACCTCATCTATTCTTTCTGATGTCCACTGAGGTTGTTTAAACAAGTATTAAAAAAAAATTCCCATCAACAAAAATCTAATGAACACAATACGGTACAATGTTTTTTTATTTTCATTCTCGGACCCATTTACACGCAGGGGTGTTAAACTGATTTTAGTCACGGGCCACATTGTAGTTACGATTTCCCTGTTATGAATGGAAATAAATGTTTCATTGGCTCATAATATTACCTAAACATAAACAACAAATTTATGGATAACTTAAGTCTAATAGTTTGCTTAGCTATTTTTCAAGCTACTGTAAAAATGGGTTTGGTAACAAACAAAAAAATGGTTTTGCGATAGCTCAACATTTTTTACAAAGAGTGCCCTCCAAAAGTATTGGAACGGCAAGGTCAATTCCTTTGTTTTTGTTGTATACGGAAGACATTTGAATCTCAGCTCAAAAGATGAATATGAGACAATAGTTCAGAATTCCAGCTTTTATTTCATGGTATTTACATCTAGATTTGTTAAACAACTCAGGAAAGAGTACCTTTTCTTTGAACCCACCCACTTTTCAAAGGATTGGAACATGTGACTGATGGCTGTGTTTAGTTGCTCAGGTGTGGCCATTTAGATTGATTGCCTAAAGATTAGATAGTGCTTGTCTTTGGCTTTGACCTGTGAAAATTACATTTGCTGTTAAGCAAACATGAAGACCAGAGAGCTGTCTATGGGAGAAAAGCAAACCATTTTGAAGTTGGGAGAAGAGTGAAAATCGATCATAGCTATTGCACAAACATTGGGCATAGCCAATACAACAATTTGGAATGTCCTGAAAAAGAAAAACTACTGGTGTACTGAGTAACAGACATCCAACAGGTTTGCCAAGGGTATCAACAGCAGGTGATGACAGAAACATGAGAGCTGTGAAGAAACACCCAAAGACAACAGTCAGTGACATCACTGCCAAACTCCACAGGGCAGGGGTGCAGGTATAGACCCTGCAATCTCTGGTCAAAATGACTACAGGCCTGTCGCCTTGACATCTGTGGTCATGAAGTCCTTTGAACGTCTCGTGCTGGACCACCTCAAGAGCGTCACAGGTCCCCTGCTGGACCCCCTGCAGTTTGCCTACCGAGCAAACAGGTCTGCGGATGACGCACTGCACTTCATCCTTGAACACCTCGACAGTGCAGGGACCTACGCAAGGATCCTGTTCGTGGACTTCAGCTCAGCGTTCAACACCATCATCCCTGAACTCCTTTCATCCAAGCTTCTCCAGCTCAGCGTCTCACCTGCCAACTGCCAATGGATTTACAGCTTCCTGACTGGCAGGACACAGCAGGTGAGGCTGGGAGAGACCATCTCATCCACACGCAGCATCAGCACTGGGCTGCCCCAAGGTTGTGTCTTCTCTCGGCTACTCTTCTCTCTCTACACGAACGACTGCACCTCAGCGCACCCGGCTGTCAAACTCAACTTTGCAGATGACACCACTGTCATCGGCCTCATCAAGGACTGTGACGAGTCTGCATATCGACAGGAAGTGGAGCGGCTGGAGCTGTGGTGCGGCCGACACAACCTGGAGCTGAACACATATGATCTTGGACTTCAGGAGGCATCCTTCGCCACAGCTTCCCTCACGTTGTCCAGCTGCCTTGTGTCAACCGTCGAGACCTTCAAGTTCCTAAGAATTACAGTCCCTCAGGACCTGAAGTGGGCGACCAACATCAACTCCGTCCTCAAAAAGGCCCAGCAGAGGACGTACTTCCTGCGGCTTCTGAGAAAGCACGGCCTGCCACAGGAGCTGCTGGGGCAGTTCTACACAGCGGTCATCGAATCAGTCCTGTGTTCTTCCATCACAGTCTGGTTTGGTGCTGCTACACAAAAGGACAAACTCCCAACTGCAACGGACAATCAAAACTGCTGAAAGGATTGTCGGTACCCCCCTACCCACCCTTGAGGACTTGCACGATGCCAGAACTAAGACAAGAGCGTGCAAAATCCTCTCGGACCCTCCGCATCCCGGTCACCAGCTCTTCCGGCTCCTTCCCTCAGGTAGGCGCTACCGATCAATGCAAACTAGAACTAGCAGACATTCCAACAGCTTCTTCCCTCTTGCGATCAACTTCTTAAACACCTAACCTACAATTCCATTACAACATGCTGGCAATTTTTTGACTTGAGTTCATTGTCACATTTCTGTGGGGCCAATTATATATTACTTGTGCACTCACTGTAGTAGTCTCGCCACGCTGCACTATTTGCATATCTGTTGTTGACCAATCCTGGCCACTCCTGCCAGAGTAGCATCTGCTCAATTTGCACACTGATTGAGGAGTATCATCAAAAACTGCACAATCAACATTGTCCCAGATTATCGCGCTACTCGTCACTTTAAACTGCATACACTCCTTGAAGTCTCGGCGCCCTTTGCACAATGGTCATTGCACCGCACTATTGCAATATTAGTCATTCGAACTGCTCTAAGTGCTAGAGGACTCTGCATCTTTTGCACAATTGTCCAAAAAATATAAAAAATAAAATAAAATGTACCGGCATTACCAGATAACAGTTAACCCTTTATTGCTCAGTGACTGTTTTTTGTCAATGTCTTTGTGTCTCAAAAGTGTTTTCTGTCAATTGACTGTCTGTTATCGTACAAGAGTGGCTCCAACTACCGGAGACAAATTCCTTGTGTGTTTTTGGGACATACTTGGCAAATAAAGATGATTCTGATTCTGATCACAATCCACTGTTCGAAGACTTCGAGAGAAGAAATAGACAACCCATACCATGAGATGCAAACTACTCATCAGCAAAAAGAATCAGAAGGCCAGATTGGATTTTTCAAAGAAGTACAGAGATGAGCCACAAAAGATTTGGAACAAAGTTTTATGGACTAATGAGACCAAGATTAACCTCTCCAAAGTGATGGAAATGCCAAAGTATGGAGAAAGAAAGGATCTGCTTATAATACAAAACACACAAACTCATCTGTGAAGCATGGTGGAGGTAATGTCCTGGCTTGGGCTTGCATGGCTGCTTCTGGAACGGGCTCACTTGATGATGTAACTCATGATGGTAGCAGCAGAATCAATTCTGAAGTCTATGAAACCATTTTGTCTTGCAATTTACAGAAAAATGCATCCAAACTAATCGGGAGAAGCTTAATCATGCAACAAGACAATGACCCAAAACACACTGCCAACACAACAAAGGACTTCCAGGGGGAAAAACTGGAAGGTCATAGACTGGCCAAGTCACTCACCGGACCTTAACCCAATAGAGCATGCATTTTACCTCCTGAAGAGCGCACTGAAGGGAGAAACCCCCTGAAACAAACAAGAACTGAAAGAGGCTACAGTAAAGGCCTGGAAAAGCATTTCAAATGAAGAATGCAACAGTCTGGTGAAGTCAATGGGTCACAGACTTGATGCAGTTATTGCAAGTAAGGGTTATGCCACCAAATATTAAATGTTATTCACTTTAAATAAATTTAGTAATGTGTGTTCCGATATTTTTGCTCACTTGAAAAGTGGGTGGCTTCAAGCAAAAGGTGCTCTGTCCTGAGTTGTTTAACACCTTTAGATGTAAAACCATGAAATAAAAGCTGAAATTCTGAACTTTTGTCTCATACTCATCTTTTGATCTGAAACCCAAATGTCTTCAGTATAAAAGAAAAAAAAAGGAACTGACCCTCCCATCCCGTTCCAATACTTTTGGAGGGGAATGTATGACAATTTGCAAGTTTTCGTACAATTTTTAGCAAGAATCATGGCAGCTGACAAAATTTGTTTTCACTGGTGTTTTACAGTTTCTAAAACATGTTTGTGTGTAAATGCGTGTGTACAAATCATGTCACTATTATACAGTGGATAGCGTACCTCCTCGTCTGCGACCCAGAGATATACTCGGCCAGGGGTTGTAGTCGGCCGTGGTCACGAATAGCTGTGCTCTCCTCTTGAGAACTCTGAACAACAAAGAATATAAATTCACTGGACATTGCCTCAATACTACAATGTGGAGTATTGATATTTATAGCTTTTATCAAAGCTACTTGTTGCTAAATGGGGCTACTAATTAATTAACTATAACGTTCATGCTAATAACTTTGCCACTTATATACAGTATGACAATTTTTATTTTTTATTTTTTTACTTACCGGTGAACAAGACATGCTGAAAAAGGCAAAGTTGCTTCTACAAGGTGACCACGGTAAAGCCAGCTGGTGACTTGCACGTACACGCCTGCGAGGGATGTGGATTCGGCCAGAGCGGTAAAGCCAGCTGGTGACTTGCGCGTACACGCCTGCGAGGGATGTGGATTCGGCCAGAGGTGAGGGGGAGGGGGAGGGAGTTGTGAAGTGAGGCTACCTTCAAATCTTGCTAGCAGTGTCAACACTGCACACTGCACCTTTAATGCAAGTTTTTAAAAAAATAATAATAATTAAAAAAAAACTTTTTTTTGATGTAAACAAAAAGAGTAGAAGAAAGTCACGACATAAAACTCGTTTTCACAGATTTGGAGGAATATACGCCCGTGAGCATTGTTATATTACCTGTCTGTATGTGTTACTATGGCGTTGTTGTGTGAATCCATAAATCCGTCCCATGACCAAAGGCTAGCCCGTCAATTGGGTTTTCCAATTGACATTGGGTTTTCCCATCGATTTTTAAAACGATGTGTATCTTGTATTTAAATATAAAATGATGGTAATTATTTTTGTAGTGCGTTTAGTTTTATAGTAAACTCTAATTGGGGTGTCAAACAGCTTAAAGCACGCTCAGGGAGGGCAGAATAACATTCTACAGGCTGCAAAGTACAAGCTGCTGTATGAGGCTAGCAGCATTAGCTTCGGTTCAGCTATCGTCTTGAGGCGACCCAAATGTGTGCCTGTTCATCCAGTGAGGTGGTGCTGGTCACAGTTTCTCCTTACGTTATCACAACATCGTGTCCAGGACAGAATGTTTTGGTGATAAAAGAATTTCAGAACGACACTAAAAATGCACTTTTGGGCCATTTTCGGCGGGCGAAGATTTTGGGAGACAAAGAAATTTGTACTGGGCCGAGCGGGCCAGTGTCTATATGTAGGTGGTAGCACAGCAGCGTAATGGCCATCATCAGCAAAAACAGATCAGCCCACTCCAGTGGTGGTCCAGTCAAGCAGGAACTCATCCACATCTGTCTGTCTTGGCCCACAAGTATCTGATTAGCCCTGCCACTTGTGTGCCATGTGAGAGGCTGTTCTCACTTGCAGGTCACATAGTTACAAAAAAGTGAGCTGCCTTGTGATAGGATGAAACGCAAATTTACCATATTTTCACGAACATAAGGCACACCGTGTTAAAAGGCGCAGTCTCAGTTACGGGGTCTATTTCTATATTTAACACATACATAAGCGCACCGTATTATTGGGCGCAGGCATGGTATAACATACGCTAGCTTAAAACATAAGGTAGCATGCATAAACGCTAAAACAATGTTTTTTAAAACTGAGTTCGGTTTTACTTTATTGAAGTATTTAACAATGTACTCATGTTATTTTTTGATCAATCCTCATCCACAAATCCATCAAAGTCCTCATCTTCTATACCCAAAATGAACAGCTGGGCAAGTTCTCAATCAAACACGCCAGGTTCGAGTCAGTCTCGTTGCCGTGCGGCTCCTCAGAAATGATGCCGGCTTTTACGAGTCTTCTTGACTCGGCGAAGCTCGTTTTCCTGCTTCCTCCACTTGCGAACCATGGATTCGTTGATCTTGAATTCTCTCGCGGCTGCTCGATTCCCATGTTCCTCCGCGTAACTGATAGCTTGCAGTTTAAACTGTGCTTCGTAAGGAGGAGGAACATTAATAGGATTCCCATGCCTTTTAGAGTATTCCTGCATTTATAACTTGAATATTTGGACTCAAGCAAGGAAATCACTGTTAGTAAGCAGTATCCAATTTCTAATGTTATAAATTTTTAAAAAAATATGATAGAAAATACCGTTAAATTAGTGAACAGACAATTTCTCAATGGAGTGTTTTGTTATTGTGAGCATAGCCTGATTGCTGCTGCAATAATAATGGCGTTTTGGAGCTATGGTATACATGAATGTAAACATTGGATTGACAGGGATAGAAGTGTAATATGAATACTAATATGACTAAGATGTCTTCTTCACAAAAACCTGTGGGAAAACGCACAGAAACTACTAAAGCCTATTGACAAAGACTCGGCAAGCAAGAAAAGAGGATAATGACTATTTTTGGTGTTGTAGCCAAATAATACTGGTAAAAATATCGATGACTGTCACGAGCGAATGCAACAGCAGCCGTTGCGCTGGCGGCGACAAGCGCGCCGCTGAATGATACACCTCGTTAACGGTCCAGTTTTATCGGCCCGATATTGGACGTTTTTCCAATATCGGGCCGATAATGACTGTGCATCCGTAGTTTTAACAAATGGTTGATTAATATATACTTGTGTGACAGATTATGCCAAAGAATGAGTTGCATGACAAAGCAAAGAAGTGGCATCAGCAGTGCGCATCATTTATTACCTCTCCTCATTTGTCAAGTGTTTAAAGAGTGATTTGTTTCAAAAGTATTAATATTAGAATGATTATATTCTGCCGATATGTATATGACAAGTAATAATGCTTTATGTTGAGTTTTATCCTTTTTTTTTGCCATTCAGGACAGTCGCTATATATCAGATTACGAGACATAGTGTCTTAAATTTGTTCTGCGTCTTGGACAGGGCAAGTGGCCACGCTATGACACTGACCAGACTTCACCCGGTCATCGCGTGCTGTCGCCAAGAACACAATCCAATGGCATAGGTCTTTGGGGGTGGGAGGACAAGAAGAAAGAGCCGAGGCAGCAGGGAAATAGTTTGTGGGCATGCAGGACCACAGGATACAAATGTGGGTCCATGAGGCTAACCAGAGCTTGACTCTACAGAACAACGAGCACATGGTGTGGTCCCAGCATCGACGCGCGCAGAGGCGGAGACAGAGACAGAGACAGAGAGAGACAGAGAGAGAGAGAGAGAGAGAGAGTGAGAGAGAGAGAGAGAGAGAGAGAGAGAGAATGAATTAGTCAGGAAGTGTCAGTCAGCGCTCCGTCACAACACTGGTCAATGCCTAGGAACAAATTGTAGGACCACGAAGGATGTCACACTATGCGGAAAAACAAAACAAAAATTCTGACACACCAGACTTTTTGTGTCGTGATCGTGAGGCATCCTAGATGCCAGATCAGCAATCTTTGATTATGTCACACTAAACAGGGTAATGACGTGTGATCAGCAACTCATAACTAAAATAATCAGCCACGACAGTGAACGTCTGTGGGCTCAAAATTGGCCTACATTCGTGTAGTCTGATCTCTGCATTACGTTTTATGATGACAGTAATTTGGACTCCAGAACAATTATTCCAACTGTAATGTCATTGGGAAATTTTGCATAGAACTGAACGAAATGTAGACCAGCGTCATGGAATGGATTGTGTTCGACTTGGAGGTTTCATTGTATAAAATACCAGTTTATGGCTATACAAGCAACGAGCATTTCATTTTCCACACATCAAACCAATAGGTATGCTTCATTATTGACTCGATGCAATATGAAGCAAACAATTTAAACTCAGTGAACATAATTGAACAAAACTACTTGCCTGATATTTTCTAGGTGTATAGATATTATCGTGGATAGCCTCCTGCTGCCATGGAAGCCCAAAAAAAGGCCCCATGGGAGATGTGGCCGGGGTGACAAGCTTCAGGCCTGCCATTCTTCAGAGGTGGAGAAGAGTGGGAAGAGTTCCTCCCGTCGTCCACTTTATTTTATTTCACATCGCATTTTTCACAAATTCACTAAAAGGGGAATAGGATGCTGTGTTAATCAACGAAATCAGCGAGCAGATAAAATTGAGTGTCCACATTTATAAATATAAATTCAAATCAATCTGAAAAGCACAAGTACTAATCTGGAACAGAATATGGATGAGGAGAAACTTAATCTGGGTTCCATGACTAAATTTCTTAATGCCTTACGCTTCCATGAACAAGCCTGACGTACAAAAACACTATTGTCGGATCCTTCATTTGTGACACAGCCATTGAAATGTCAGAATACTTTCATTTTACTTCATCAAAAAGACAATCAGGAAGCGCTCACTTTACACATATAAAAGAATGATATTGCAAATATGCTGGGATGATGTACAGTGGACTCCCGGTATCCGCAAGAACAGGGACTTGCTCTTGCTCTTTAACCAAGCAAAAATAATGTACATTTAATCTGAATACTTGATTAGTCGTTCCAATTCTCAGGAAGATACTCGATTACTAAATGCAGCACTACTGGATGATGACTGGATTTCTCATTAGTGACAGGTCTGTTTAATATCACATCCAAAATAAAGTAAAACAGGGAAGTATATGTATGTTGTATAATTTCAAAAAGTAACTGAAAACGTACTATATCGTGGTATTTCGTTATTGTGATATAAAATGGCCCATATTGAGATAATTTTCTACAGTTGATCATGTACAGTGGGGCATAAAGATATTTAGTCAGCCATCAATTGTGCAAGTTGTCCCACTTAAAAATATGAGAGAGGCCTGTCATTTTCATCATAGGTATACCTCACTTATGGGAGACAAAATGAGGAGGGGAAAATAAATAAATAAATAAATAATGGGAAACAAAAAAAATCCAGAAAATCACATTAACAGATTTTTAAATATTTTATTAGCAAATTATGGTGGAAAATAAGTATTTGGTCACCAACAAACAAGCAAGATTTCTGGCTCTCACGGACCTGTAACTTCTGTAAGAGGCTCCTCTGTCCTCCACTCGTTACCTGTATTAATGGCACCTGTATGAATATATCAGCATACAAGACACCTGTCCACAACCTCAAACAGTCGCACTCCAAACTCCACTATGTCCAAGACCAAAGAGCTGTCAAAGGACACCAGAAAGAAAATTGGAGACCTGCACCAGGCTGGGAAGACTGAATCTGCAAGCAGCTCGTTGTGAAGAAATCAACTGTGGGAAAAACTACCGTATTTTCACGACCATAGGGCGCACCATATTAAAAGGAGAGTCTCAGTTACGGGGTCTATTTCTGTATTTAACACATACATAAGGCACACCGCACCGTATTATTGGGCGCAGGCATGGTAAAACATATGCTATCATAAAACATGCATGCATGCTAAAAATGTTTTTAAAAAGGCAGCGGGAGCAAAACTGAGTTCGGTTGTACTTTATTGAAGTATTTAACAATGTACTCACGTTATTTTTTTGATCAATCATCATCCAAAAATCCATCAAAGTCCTCATTTTCTCCATCTGAAATGAACAGCTGGCCAAGTTCTCCAACAAACACGCCGGGTTCGCTCTCGTCATTGTCAGAGTCAATCTCGTTGCTGTTCAGCAATGATGCCGGCTTTCGCGAAAGCTCGGACAACAGTCAAAGCAGACATGTTAGCCCAAGCATCCACAATCCATTCCCATATGGTGGCGTAATTCGCCCGGCGTTGCCGCCCAGTTTTAGTTGCACTTGGTTTTTCACAGCGGCTGTGAATGGGCGCGCATGGAGTCACAGATCAACAGGGACGGTGACGCGTGGAAAAAACCACCCGGTCTCTTTACGTACACCTCACTCAGCCACTCTCTCATTTTCTCCTCATCCATCCAGCCCTTTTGATTGGCCTTAACGATAACTTCGGCTGGAAACTTTTCTTTAGGCAGCGTCTTCCTCTTAAAAAAATCACCATAGGTGGCAACTTCTGTCCATTACCATGGCAACCAAGCACAACAGGAAAAGCAGACTTCTCGCTACCGTGGTGGTCCCCCTTCTTCTCTACAGTTGGTTCACCGGGATGTCAAAAGTGAGCGGCACCTCGACCATGTTGGTGATGTGGTTGGGCTGGATGTGTTTGTCGGCAATCTGCAGTAGGAGCGGAAGATGGCCAGCTTTTCCTTGTAATCCGCCGGAAGTTGCTGCGCCACGGTAGTCCTTGCCCGGATGGATATATGGTGCCGTTTAATAAAACGAAAGCACCAAGATGGATCTCCTTGAAAATGATTTTTATTTCTTCTGCAAGCGTTATTGCCCTCAGTCGAATGGTGACTGTAGAGAGGCTTCTCCCGGCTGTTTTTTGCTTATTAATCCATTCCTCGAGTTGGTCTTCCAACTCGGGCCCCCTCACCTTGTTTCCGCGGAAACGCAGCTTCGTCTTCTTGACTTGACGAACCTCGTTTTCCTGCTTCTTCCACTTGCAAACCATGGATTCGTTGATCTTGAATTCTCTCTCAGCTGCTCAATTCCCATGTTCCGCCGCGTAACTGATAGCTTACAGTTTAAACTGTGCTTCGTAAGCGTGTCTCTTTGTAGGTGCCATTTTCGGGGGTCCTTAGCCAAACCAATTGACAAACCGGAACTATATACCTACTGGGGGCGTGTCTTTAGCGTCCTCTGTCACGCGCACCCTTCCCCCTTAACGTCCGCATGCTGTCCTCAGTCACGTCCGCCTTCCTCTATACAAGCAGCGTGTCGGCAGGAAATCGTCCCAGTCAGTCAAGCGGAGCGCTCATTAAAGTCACACAACAACATTTACAGATTTTGGAACTCTGTGCACACATAAGGTGTGCCGCATTATAAGGCGCCCCATCCATTTTGGAGAAAATGTAAGACTTTTAAGTGCGCCTTATGGTCGTGAAAATACGGTATTAGAAAATGGAAGACATAGAAGACCACTGACAATATCCCTCGATCTGGGCCTCCACACAATATTTCACCCTGTGGGGTCAAAATGATCACAAGAACGGTGAGCAGAAATCCCAGAACCACACAGAGGGACCTAGTGAATGACCTGCAGAGCTGGGACCAAAAGTAACAAAGGCTACCATCAGTAACACACTACTACCAGTGACTCAAATCCTGCAGTGCCAGACGTGTCCCCCTGCTTAAGCCAGTACATGTCCAGGCCTGTCTGAACTTTGCCAGAGAGCATCTGGATGATCCAGAAGAGGACTGGAAGAATGTCATACATTCAGATGAGACCAAAATAGAACTTTTTGTCAAAAACTCAACTTGTCATGTTTGGAAGAGAAAGAATGCCACGTTGCATCCAAAGGACACCATACCTACTATGAAGGGGTGGAAACATCATGCTTTGGGGATGTTTTTCCTGCAAAGGGACCAGGACGACTGACCTGTGTAAATGAAAGAATGAATGAGGCCATGTATTGTGAGATTTTGAGTGAAAACCGCCTACGATCAGCAAGGGCATTGAAGATGAAACGTGGCTGGGTCTTTCAGCATCAAATGATCCCAAACACAGATCCCGGACAACGAAGGAGTGGCTACGTACGTAAGAAGCATTTCAAGGTCCTGGAGTGGCCTAGCCAGTCTCCAGATCTCAACCTCATAGATAATCTTTGGAGGGAGTTGAAAGTCTGTTGCCCAGCGACAGCCCCAAAACATCACTGCTCGAGAGGAAATCTGCATGGCGGAAAGGGCCAAATTAGCAGCAACAGTGTGTGAAAACCTTGAAGACTCACAGAAAACATTTGACCTCTATCATTGCCAACAAAGGGTATATTACAATTATTGTGATGAACGTTTGTTATTAAACAAATACTTTCCACCATCATTTGCTAATTAACTAAAAATCAGACAATGTGATTTCCTGGATTTTTTTTCTCATTTTGTCTCTCATAGGTGAGGAAAACCTATCATGAAAATTAGAGGCCTCTTTCATCTTTTTAAGTGGAAGAACTTGCACAATTGGTGGCTGACCAAATAAATTTTTGTCCCACAGTCAAAGAGGAAAGGAATGCCATTTGATAGATATCACTGAACCAAATTATTATTTTAAACTACTTTGTAAGTCAACAAAAACATGATGCTCCAACAAAATTATAATGTGATGTCTCGCTTTGATTCAGCCTGAATAATTTAACTCGGAGTGGGTTGCCACAGCAGCCATCCATCCATTTTCTACCGCTTATCAGAGGTTGGGTTGCGGGGGCAGTAGCTTTAGCAGGGACGCCCAGACTTCCCTCTCCCCAGCCACTTCCTCCAGCTCTTCCGGGGGTATCCCGAGGCGTTCCCAGGCCAGCCGAAGGACCTAGTCTTTCCAGCGTGTCCTGGGTCGTCCCCGGGGTCTCCTCTCGGTGGGAAGTGCCCGGAACACCTCACCGGGGAGGCGTCCGGGAGGCATCCGAATCAGATGCCCCAGCCACCTCATCTGGCTCCTCTCGATGTGGAGGAGCTGCGGCTCTACTCGGAGATCATCCCGGATGACCGAGCTTCTCACACTCTCTCTAAGGGAGAGCCCGGACACCCTGCGGAGGAAACTCATTTTGGCCGCTTGTATCCGGGATCTTGTTCTTTCAGTCACGACCCACAGCTTGTGACCATAGGTGAGGGTAGGAACGTAGATCGACTGGTAAATCAATCAAATTGAGAGCTTCGCCTTCCGGCTTAGCTCCTTCTTTACCACAACGGATCGATACAAACGGACATCGAGTCCGAGTGGACCATGTTCCGCGCCTCCATTGCTGAGGGGACCTACCGGAGCTGTGGCCGTAAGGTGGTCGGTGCCTGTCGTGGCGACAATCCCCGAACCCGTTGGTGCACACCAACAGTGAGGGATGCCGTCAAGCTGAAGAAGGAGTCTCAGGAGGGAGAAGCAGTGCACCATCAACACTGTGTATAGTGGGGATGGGGCGCTGCTGTCCTGTTCTGGTCGATGATCGAGGATTGTTAACCCTAACCGGTGGGGAGAATACGTCGAAGACCTCCTCAATTCCAGCGACACGGCTTCCCATGAGGAAGCAGAGTCTGGGTTCTCTGAGGCGGGCTCTCCTATCTCTGGGGTTGAGGTCACTGAGGTGGTTAAAAAGCTCCTGAGATGATGAGATTCGCCCAGAGTTTGCAAAGGCTCTGGATGGGGCTGTCCTGTTTGACACGTCTCTGCAACATCGCGTGGACATCGGGGACAGTGCCTCTGGATTGGCAGACTGGGGTGGATGTCCCCCGTTTTAAGAAGGGGGGCGCAGCAGCCACGACCGCAAAAGCCATTCACGTATAAATCTAGGGGTGTATCTGTTCTGGTCGATGATCGAGGATTGTTAACCTGGCATGCGTAAAAAATGTACGCAGTGTGGCAAACGTAAAATGGCTTATCGATTTAAGTAAATACGACTAAAAATACTTCCCATGGGATCACCACCTGTGGGAGGGGCCAAGGGGGGTCGGGTGCCGTGTGAGCTGGGCAGCGGCCAGAGGCCGGGGGACTGTCCGATCCCCGGCTCCAGAAGCTGCCTCTCGGGATGTGGAATATCACATCCCTCCCTGACAGGGAAAGAGCCTGGGCTGGTGTGTGAGGTCGAGAAATTCCGATTGGACATAGTGGGGCTCACCTCAACACACAGCTTGGGCTCCGGTACCAGTCTTCCAGACAGGCATTGCACTCTCTTCCACTCTGGAGTTGCCCACGTTGAGCGGCACCGAGCAGGTGTGGGCATACTTATTGCCCCAACCACCACCCCCGGCTCGGTGCCTGTGTGTTGGGTTGCACCCCAGTTGACGAGTGGGTAGCCTTACTCTGCCTTTGAGTAGGGAGACGGGTCCTGAATGTTGTTTGTGGATATGCACCAAACAGCAGCTCAGAGTACCCAACCTTTTTGGAGTCCCGCTGAGGACTCCCTTGTTCTGCTGGGGGACTTCAATGCCCATGTGGGCGATGACAGTGAGACCTAGAAGGGCGTGATTGGGAACAACAGCCTTGCCAAACAGAACCCGAGTGGTGTTGTGTTATTGGACTGCTCATCACGGACTGTCCATAACGAACACCATGTTCAGACAGAAGGGTGTCCACATGTGCATTTGGCACCAGGAAACCCTAGGATGCAGTTCGATGAGTCAATTTGTGGTTGTGTGGGCAGAGACTGGGAACTCTGAGGCGGGTTCCGTTCTCTCTCGGGTTGAAGTCACCAAGGCGGTTAAAAATCTCCTCGGTGGCAGGGCCCCAGGGGTGGATGAGATCAGTCTGGAGTTCCTAAAGGCTCTGGATGTTGTAGGGCTGTCCTGGTTGACACGCCTCTGCAACATCGCGTGGACATCGGGGACAGTGCCTTTGGATTGGCAGATTGGCAGCTGGTGGTCCCCCTTTTTAAGAAGCCTCCCTGGTCAGATCTATTCAAGGGTTCTGGAGAGGAAGGTCCATCAGGAAGTCAAATCTCAGGTTCAAGGAGCAGTGTGGATTTCATCCTGGCTGTGGAACAGTGGACCAGCTCTACGCACTCAGCAGGGTCATCAAGTGTGCACGGGAGTTCGCCCAACCAGTCTACATGTGTTTTGTGGTCATGGAGAAGGCATTCGACCATGTCCCTTTGCGCCCGCCACCCAACTTCAGATACTGTAAGTGGAGGTAAATGAATGGATGGATGCAAACTAAAAATATGTTGGGTAAAAAAGACAATAGGACTGGTCAATATGGCATAAAACATATCATGATACTATAAATTGAATTCCTTCATGCCAACAGTATATATTGCCATATCAACGTAAGAATTGGTTGTATGGTCCATTAGCTAATCTAAACTGATTTTAAAAAATAAGATATGTAAATGACATGACACACCTGATCAATACAGAGGTCAATGACATGACTTGACACAATAACATTTTTAATTTTTTTCATCTTTTAAATTTTTTTATTTTGCTTTTTTATTTTAAAAAGGTAGGGGTAACCCTGAAAACATTGACGGGTGGTTTATCACCGCTTATTGAAGAATTTGGGAGGTTAATTTTTTTTGTTTTTCTTTTTAAACAACAAAATCATTTAGGGGGGTTTAAGAATATTTTAGCTGAAGGGCCCCTTCCTTATTTTTAGCCTTGTCACGTGTCTTGTGGCGCAGTACTGTAACTATCTGACGACCCATAAAGTTTTTTTCAATCTTGTCGGTTAAAAAACACGTCATCGGTGTTATTTGCAGTCTGTGCACAACTGAAGTGGTTGTGGGGAACGTCATCTAAATGCTTCAACACAAATTTGATCGGGCACCTGAAGAATGTACACAAGGAGGCGCATGCCGCGTTCAAGCAACACAGCGTGAAAAAAAAAAAAAAAAAGGAAAAACCAAACGGACGCAAACTCTGGACAACACCCGTCCATATAGCCGGGACAGTGAGAAAGTTAGACTAAGCAAGTCATTAACAGTATTTATTGAAGCAATTGAATTACAGTAAGTTGGCACCCATTATTTCTGTCATGTTGTAATGTTGAGCTGACCTAAACTTGTGTCAGTGGCCAAGCCTTGATGCCCCCTAGAGGTCATTGATGTTTTAACTTTTGTCTAAAATGCTAGAAAAGAATTTTGAGCTGGGATGGGCTCTAGCATGCACGCGACCCAAATGAGGATGAGCAGTACAGAAAATGGATGGATGGATACGGTACTCAGTACACAAGTATACACAATAAATGAACAAGTCATGTAAATGGACATTGCTCCATCTTGTGATCGGATCGGTGATCTTTTTTTTTTTTTTTTTTCTTTTTTTTTTTTTTAAACTTGATCGGCCCCAAAAATCCTGATTGTGTAAAGCCTAAAAATTACTTCATTGCAATTAAATTACTTTAACAAATACTGTTAATAACATGTTTACTCTAACTTTCTCACTGTCCCGGCTATATGGACGGTTGTTGTCCAGAGTTTGCGATCGATTCTTCAGGTGCCCGATCAAATTTGTTGTTGAAGCATTTAGATGACGTTCCCGACGACGTACTTCAGTTGTGCATAGACTGCAAAGTGTTGTTTGTCTGAAACACCGCAAAATAGTCCTTCACCGATGTGTTTTTTCACCGACGAGATTGAAAAAAACTTTATTGGTCGTCAGATAGTTACAGTACTACGCCACAAGACCCGTGACAAGGCTAAAAATAAACTAGCTTTTGGATTAATATGCAATGGCGACGCGGAGTAAATGTTTTTTGCGGAGCCGATTGATGACGTCATTGATCGGATCGCCGACTTATGACATGAAAGCTGATTGGACGATCAGCATAAAGTGCTAATTATCGATACCATTCAAGCCAATCAGATCGGTGTAAAGTATAATCAAAATGATATGTTAATCTTCAATACTTGGTTGTGGAAAGTCTACTGCTAATAAGCTCTTCTTCTCAGCTCACAAATGCGGTAACGTATTAATTTCCAGTTTTCGAACCCGTAGTGTGTGTAGTTGTTTAAAATGTATATTATGTCACAGTGGCTGTTTGCTGTCGTACTAGATTTGCTCCAACTACCAAAGACAAATTCCTTGTGTGTTCGAACATACTTGGCCAGTAAAAATGGTTCTGATTCGGCCAAATTCATAACGGCCAGTGAAAATACCCTATATACCCCGGACCCTGACAAGAATGTGTTTTTTCATTGTATATATTTATAAAATTTGTATTGGCCCGTTTGGGCCAGCATCTGTAAGATGCTGATTTGCATCTATGCTTCCTGGTATTATTTTGTGTAAAATGAATGGTGTAGCAATTTCACGCGTAGGACAGGTGCAATCCTTGGTGAATCTGCTTGGTAGATCAGCTTCCAGATCTGTGTGCGTGAGCAACCGCTTGGTAGATCAGCTTCCACATACAGTCCCCTCCAAAAGCATTGGAACGGCAAGGTCAATTCCTTTGTTTTTGATGTACACTGAAAACATTCGGGTTTCAGATCAAAAGATGAATATGAGACAAAAGTTCAGTATTCCAGCTATTATTTCATGGTATTTACATCTAGATGTGTTTAACAACTCAGGACAGAGCACCTTTTGTTTGAAGCCACCCACTTTTCAAGTGAGCAAAAGCATTGGAACAGACTATTAAATTAATGAAAGTGAATAACATTTAATATTTGGTGGCATAACCCTTGCAATAACTTTATCAAGCCTTTGACCCATTGACTGCACCAGATTGTGAATAATATTTGGTGGCATAATTAGGGTTGCCCATCGAAACTCGAGAACCGATTGGAACCGGGACTAATGTTCCGGTTCTCCCGGAACCGTTCAAATGTAAAGATTCCGGTGCCCAGTTACGATGCCAAGTCCTCCGGCCGAAGAAGAAGTGGCGGAAACCAACGAAGAAGAGGCAAAAAAACAACGAAGAACAACATGCACGAAGACGTGCTTGTGCCCAACAGAGGCGGCGGCGAACAAAAGTGTGTCTTGTCTTTGTTAAAATTAATGACCAGTCGCCGCAGTGCAACAGTTGGAATAAGATTATATTGTGCAAAGGAGCCTGAAGTTTGCAGATGACACCACTGTCATCGGCCTCATCAAGGACGGTGACGAGTCTGCATATCGACAGGAAGCGGAGCGGCTGGAGCTGTGGTGCGGCCGACACAACCTGGAGCTGAACACGCTCAAGACTGTAGAGATGATCGTGGATTTCAGGAGGCATCCTTCGCCACAGCTGCCCCTCACGCTGTCCAGCTGGCTTGTGTCAACCGTCGAGACCTTCAAGTTCCTGGGAATTACAATCTCCCAGGACCTGAAGTGGGCGACCAACATCAACTCCGTCCTCAAAAAGGCCCAGCAGAGGATGTACTTCCTGCGGCTTCTGAGAAAGCATGGCCTGCCACCGGAGCTGCTGAGACAGTTCTACACAGCGGTCATCGAATCAGTCCTGTGTTCTTCCATCACAGTCTGGTTTGGTGCTGCTACAAAAAAGGACAAACTCCGACTGCAACGGACAATCAAAACTGCTGAAAGGATTGTCGGTACCCCCCTACCCACCCTTGAGGACTTGCACGCTGCCAGAACTAAGACAAGGGCGTGCAAAATCCTCTCGGACCCTCCCCACCCTGGTCACCAGCTCTTCCAGCTCCTTCCCTCAGGTAGGCGCTACCGATCAATGCAAACTAGAACTAGTAGACATTCCAACAGCTTCTTCCCTCTTGCAATCAACTTCTTGAACAGCTAACTTACAATTCCATTACAACAAGCTGGCAATTTTTTGACTTGAGTTCGTTGTCACATTTCTGTATTATGTATTACTCGTGCACTCACTGTAGTTGTCTCGCCGTGCTGCACTATTTGCATATAGTGGCCACTCATGCCAGAGTAGCATCTGCTCCATTTGCACACTGATTGAGGAGTATCTGTAACATTTGCACAACCAGTGTCCCAGATTATCGCAGTACTCGTCACTTTAAACCGCATACACTCCTTGAAGTCTCAGTGCCCTTTGCACAATGGTCATTGCACCGGACTATTGCGATATTAGCCATTCGAACTGAGGACTCTGCATCTTTTTGCACAATTGTTGTTTGTTGTTGTTTTTTGTCAATGTCTTTATGTCTCCAAAGTGTTCTGTAAATTGACTGTCTGTTGTACTAGAGCGGCTCCAACTACCGGAGACAAATTCCTTGTGTGTTTTGGACATACTTGGCAAATAAAGATGATTCTGATTCTGATTCTGATTCACGATGTGTAACGTCTGACGCATTCCAGACCTCAGCCTACAACGCGCGGAGCTTCAGTGAAGTCAACTCACACTCAACTGGGTGAGTGAAACAATAAAATACGTCTTTGCCAACATTGAGACAGCTAACAAGGTAAACGGTTGGTTGCAAATTTACACTGATGGTTTTTAGCATTGATTTTAGTCTTCAAACCAACGTAACGTAACAATGAACTTTGAAAAAATTCACATCAACGTCTCATAGTATCACAAACACTAACCTTGTGCCTCATCGGTGGGTAGGGAAAAGAAACAGCTGTTTATAGCATTTGGTTCCATCCATTAAAAAAAATTATTAAATGTTTTTAAAAATTAAAAAAACAAAATAAATCACCGGTGCCGTGTGAAGTTACTTTTTGTGCCAAAATGCTGTATTCTGGTGCGTACCCTTTAAAATAAAAGGCTACAAGCTTAAAACAGAAAGTCAAGTTAAAACTTTGACGTAATAAAACAGTCCTAATTAATGATTTTAACAATGCTATATTTAACTTTTTGCTGAAACATTAATTAATGAATATTAAGTCAATTTTGTTAGTTCCACACACATTTCCTTTTAGTTCATAGGTTTAATATTGATACTGGTTATAAAGAACCTCGAGTCAAATGTTCATTTTAGTCTATGCTGCGGGCTGCTAAGAAAATGGATGTTCATAATTTGGACACCCTATATTTAAACCATGCAAACTTTTTTGACCCAGCCCCCTAAAAGAATCAGAATCGAAAATCGTTTGAACCGGAATCGAAATAAGGAACCGGAATCGCTCACATTCAAACGATGCCCAGCCCGAGGCATAACCTTTACTTGCAATAACTTCATCAAGCCTGCGACCCATTGACTGCACCAGATTGTGAATAATATTTGGTGGCATAATTAGGGTTGGCCATCAAAACTCGAGAACCGATTGGAACCGGGACTAATGTTCCGGTTCTCCCGGAACCGTTCAAATGTAAAGATTCCGGTGCCCAGTTACGATGCCAAGTCCTCCGGCCGAAGAAGAAGTGGCGGAAACCAACGAAGAACAACATGCACGAAGACGTGCTTGTGCCCAACAGAGGCGGCGGCGAACAAAAGTATGTCTTGTCTTTGTTAAAATTAATGACCAGTCGCCGCAGTGCAACAGTTGGAATAAGATTATATTGTGCAAAGGAGCCTTTCACGATGTGTAACGTCTGACGCACTCCAGACCTCAGCCTACAACGCGCGGAGCTTCAGTGAAGTCAACTCACACTCAACTGGGTGAGTGAAACAATAAAATACGTCTTTGCCAACATTGAGACAGCTAACAAGGTAAACGGTTGGTTGAAAATTTACACTGATGGTTTTTAGCATTGATTTTAGTCTTCAAACCAACGTAACGTAACAATGATCTTTGAAAAAATTCACATCAACGTCTCACAGTATCACAAACACTAACCTTGTGCCTCATCGGTGGGTAGGGAAAAGAAACAGCGTTTTATAGCATTTGGTTCCATCCATTAAAAAAAATTATTAAATGTTTTTAAAAATTAAAAAAACAAAATAAATCACCGGTGCCGTGTGAAGTTACTTTTTGTGCCAAAATGCTGTATTCTGGTGCGTACCCTTTAAAATAAAAGGCTACAAGCTTAAAACAGAAAGTCAAGTTAAAACTTTGACGTAATAAAACAGTCCTAATTAATGATTTTAACAATGCTATATTTAACTTTTTGCTGAAACATTAATTAATGAATATTAAGTCAATTTTGTTAGTTCCACACACATTTCCTTTTAGTTCATAGGTTTAATATTGATACTGGTTATAAAGAACCTCGAGTCAAATGTTCATTTTAGTCTATGCTGCGGGCTGCTAAGAAAATGGATGTTCATAATTTGGACACCCTATATTTAAACCATGCAAACTTTTTTGACCCAGCCCCCTAAAAGAATCAGAATCGAAAATCGTTTGAACCGGAATCGAAATAAGGAACCGGAATCGCTCACATTCAAACGATGCCCAGCCCGAGGCATAACCTTTACTTGCAATAACTTCATCAAGCCTGCGACCCATTGACTGCACCAGATTCTTTATTTGAAATGCTTTTCCAGGCCTTTAACTGCAGCCTCTTTCAGTTCTTGTTTGTTTCTGGGGGTTTCTCCCTTCAGTCTCCTCTTCAGGAGGTAAAGCGCATGCCCTATTGAGTTAAGGTCCGGTGATTGACTTGGCCAGTCTAAGACCTTCCACTTTTTCTCCCTTTGTTGTGTTGGCAAGTGTCTTTGGGGTCATTGTCTTGTTGCATGATGAAGCTTCTCCCGATTAGTTTGGATGCATTTTTCTGTAAATTGCCAGACACAATGTTTTTGTAGACTTCAGAATTCATTCTGCAGCTACCATCATGAGTTACATCAGAATCAGAATCATCTTGATTTGCCAAGTATGTCCAAAACACAAGATATTTGTCTCCGTTAGTTGGACCCGCTCTAGTACAACAGACAGTCAATTTACAGAACACTTTGGAGACATAAAGACATTGACAAAAAACAATTGTGCAAAAAGATGCAGAGTCCTCTAGCACTTAGAGCAGTTCGAATGACTAATATTGCAATAGTCCGGTGCAATGACCATTGTGCAAAGGGCGCTGAGACTTCAAGGAGTGTATGCGGTTTAAAGTGACGAGTAGTGCGATAATCTGGGACAATGTTGGTTGTGCAAATGTTACAGATACTCCTCAATCAGTGTGCAAATGGAGCAGATGCTACTCTGGCATGAGTGGCCAGTATATGCAAATAGTGCAGCATGGCAAGACAACCACAGTGAGTGCACGAGTAATACATAATTGGCCCCACAAAAATGTAACAACCAACTCAAGTCAAAAAATTGCCAGCTTGTTGTAATGGAATTATAGGTTAGCTGTTTAAGAAGTTGATTGCAAGAGGGAAGAAGCTGTTGGAATGTCTACTAGTTCTAGTTTGCATTGATCGGTAGCCTGAGGGAAGGAGCTGGAAGAGCTGGTGACCGGGGTGTGGAGGGTCCGAGAGGATTTTGCACGCCCTTGTCTTAGTTCTGGTAGCGTGCAAGTCCTCAAGGGTGGGTAGGGGGGTACCGACAATCCTTTCAGCAGTTTTGATTGTCCGTTGCAGTCGGAGTTTGTCCTTTTTTGTAGCAGCACCAAACCAGACTGTGATGGAAGAACACAGGACTGATTCGATGACTGCTGTGTAGAACTGCCTCAGCAGCTTCGGTGGCAGGCCGTGCTTTCTCAGAAGCCGCAGGAAGTACATCCTCTGCTGGGCTTTTTTGAGGACGGAGTTGATGTTGGTCGCCCACTTCAGGTCCCGAGAAACTGTAATTCCCAGGAACTTGAAGGTCTCGACGGTTGACACAAGGCAGCTGGACAACGTGAGGGGCAGCTGTGGCAAAGGATGCCTCCTGAAGTCCACGATCATCTCTACAGTCTTGAGCGTGTTCAGCTCCAGGTTGTGTCGGCCGCACCACAGCTCCAGCCGCTCCGCTTCCTGTCGATATGCAGACTCGTCACCGTCCTTGATGAGGCCGATGACAGTGGTGTCATCTGCAAACTTCAGGAGTTTGACAGTCGGGTTCGCTGAGGTGCAGTCGTTCGTGTAGAGAGAGAAGAGCAGCGGAGAGAGGACACAACCTTGGGGGCGCCCCAGTGCTGATGCTGCGTGTGGATGAGGTGGCCTCCCCCAGCCTGACCTGCTGTGTCCTGCCCGTCAGAAAGCTGTAAATCCACTGGCAGATGGCAGGTGAGACGCTGACCTGGAGAAGCTTGGATGAAAGGAGTTCAGGGATGATGGTGTTGAACGCTGAACTGAAGTCCACGAACAGGATCCTCGCGTACGTCCCTGCACTGTCGAGGTGTTCTAGGATGAAGTGCAGTCCCATGTTGACTGCATCATCCGCAGACCTGTTCGCTTGGTAGGCAAACTGCAGGGGGTCCAGCAGGGGACCTGTGACACTCTTGAGGTGGTCCAGCACGAGACGTTCAAAGGACTTCATGACCACAGATGTCAAAGCGACAGGCCTGTAGTCATTCAGACCCGAGATTGCAGGTTTCTTGGGGACTGGAATGGTGGTGGAGCGTTTGAAACAGGATGGAACTTCGCACATTTCCAGAGATCTTTTGAAGATCTGAGTGAAGACTGGAGCGAGCTGGTCTGCGCAGACTTTGAGGCAGGATGGGGACACATGGTCTGGGCCTGCCGCTTTGTTAATCTTTTGTTGTTTGAAGATGCGTCTCACATCCTGTTCATGGATGGTTAACGCAGAACTCAGAGGTGTGATTGTGGTCGCGGGTGCGGCCGGATGGGTGTGTGGTGTGAAACGGTCCTTTTCAAATCTGCAGTAGAAGGTATTCAAGTCATTGGCTAGTGTACTATTGTTCTCAGCTTGGCTTGATCGTCGCTTGTAATTAGTCAGCGATTGGAATGCATGCCAGACTGATTTAGAGTCGTTTGCGCTAAACTTATTTTCCAACTTTGCTGTATAAATCCTCTTTGCAATGTTAATTTCTTTAGTCAGCTGGTTTCTAGCTCGATTATACAGGGCCCTGTCCCCGCTCTGATATGCGTCCTCCTTAGCGTGGCGAAGCTGCTTAAGTTTAGCAGTGAACCACGGTTTGTTGTTGAATGTGCGAAATGATTTTGTTGGTACACAAACCTCTTCACAGAAACTGATATAGGATGTGACAGTGTCCGTATATTCATCCAGGCTGCCAGCTGAATTTTCAAAGACACTCCAGTCTGTGCAGTCTAAACAGCTTTGAAGTTACATCTTTGCTTCATTGGTCCACTTTTTCCACTGTTTTCACTGTAGGCTTCGCGCATTTAAGTTTTGCCTGTACGTCGGTATTAAGTGAATTAAGCAGTGATCAGACGAGCCCAGGGGTGCACGAGGTATAGCACGGTATGCGTTTTTTACCGTAGTGTAGCAGTGGTCTAAAGTATTATTTTCCCTGGTAGGACAGTCGATGTGCTGCTTGTATTTAGGGAGTTCGTGGTTGAGTTTAGCTTTGTTAAAGTCCCCGAGAATAATGAGGGGTGAGTCCGGGTGTTTTTTTTCAATTTCGTTGAATTGTTCGGCGAGCGTTAGCAGTGCGGCGTTCGTGTTAGCTTGAGGCGGTATGTAGACTCCAGCCAATATGAATGATGCGAACTCACGTGGCGAGTAGAACGGTTTACAGTTTAGAAATAGCGACTCCAAATGCGGGCTGCAGTGTCTGCTGAGCTCCGTGACGTCCGTACACCATTTTTCGTTGATATAGAGGCATATCCCGCCGCCCTTTGTTTTCCCCGATGATTCCATGTCGCGGTCCGCTCGATGAATGAGGAAGCCGGTAAGCATGACGCCGCCATCGGGTACAGCGTCGCAAAGCCAGGTCTCCGTGAAGCACATGGCCGCGGAACGTCCGAAGTCTTTACTGGTCTTTAACAGAAGATGAAGCTTGTCCATTTTGTTGTGTAGGTAGCGTACATTCGCGAGGTGGATCGACGGGAACGCCAATCTTTGTCCTCTCTTGCGGAGTTTCACCTGAATGCCGGCCCGTTTCCCTCTGTGGCGCCGCTTCCGTCTCCATGCGCCGAAAGCCGCGGACGCCGCTCCGGTGAGTGACTCGGGGAAAAAACTGAGCGGATTTGCGAAAGTTGGTGACAGAAAGTCCGGAGTAGCCTTCTTGATGGTTAGCAGGTCTCCCCTTGTGTAAGTGAGTCGTGTAAGGTCTCCAAAGACGGACGAAAAACACAAAAACAATACTAGAGAGCGCGTTACCGAGGCGACCACACTGGTAGGCGCCATCAATAAAGACTGGTGAGCTTGTTCCAAAAGCAGCCATGCATGCCCAAGCCATGACATTACCTCCACTATGCTTCACAGATGAGCTTTTGTGTTTTGGATCCTAAGCAGATCCTCTTTCTCCATACTTTGGCCTTTCCATCACTTTGGGAGAGGCTCATCTTGGTCTCATCAATCCATAAAACTTTGTTCAAAAACTGTTGTGGCTCATGTCTGTACTTCTTTGCAAAATCCAATCTGGCCTTACAATTCATTTTGCTGATGAGTGGTTTGCATCTTGTGGTATGGTCTGTATATTTCTTCTCTCGAAGTCTTCTTCAAACAGTGGATTGTGATACGTTCACCCCTGCCCTGTGGAGGTTGGCAGTGATGTCACTGACTGTTGTCTTTGGGCGTTTCTTCACAGCTCTCACAATGTTTCTGCTGTTGATACCCTTGGCCAACCTGTTTGAGGTCTGTTGCACAGTCCACCAGTAGTTTCTGTCTTTTTCAGGACATTCCAAATTGTTGTATTGGCTATGCCCAATGTTTGTGCAATAGCTCTGATCAATTTTCCCTCTTCTCTCAGCTTCAAAATGGTTTGCTTTTCTCCCATAGACAGTGCTCTGGTCTTCATGTTTGCTTAACAGCAAATGCAGTTTGCACAGGTGAAAATGAAATCCAAAAATAAGCTAATTTTTAAGCAATCAATCTATAAGCAACACCTAAGCAACTAGAAGCACCCAGTCAGTCACATGTTCCAATACTTTTGCTTACTTGAAAAGTGGGTGGGTTCAAACAAAAGGTGCTCTGTCCTGAGTTTTTTAACACATCTAGATACAAATACCATGAAATAAAAGCTGGGATTCTGAACTTTTGTTTCAGTCATGTTTTGATCTGCAACCCAAATGTCTTCAGTATTCAACAAAAAAGGAATTGACCTTGCTGTTCAAATACCTTTGGAGGTGGCTGTATGTGTGCATGAGCAATAAAGTTTGCGCTAATTTTCCATGCGCAAACCTATAGTAAGTCAGGTTCCTGGCCTGTCTTTTGGCTGGCCTGGGAACACCTCAGGATTGATGTGGAAGAACTGGACAAATTGGCTGGGGAGAGGGAAAATCTGGGCTTCCCTGCTTGACCTGCTTTCCCTGCAACCCGACCCAGCATAAGCTTAAGAAGATGGATGAATGAATAGGTGCAGGTTGACTGCATAACTACATATTAAGCATGTGACATCAGTCTGTCATCACACCCAATTTCTGGCACATTTATTGGGAGGAAAAAAAACAAAAACAAAAAACAAACAAAAAAAAAACAAAAAAATCACTGATAAAGAAGACGACAGTATTATTACAATTACCCTTCAAGCAGAATCAATCGTCTATGCCATATCGCGCAAAGCTAGGTAGGGACAATGCCAGGAACAGAGAGTGGAAGTGGCCTGAGTTAAAATAAAAAGGGTCTACAATAACGAGATGTTAACTCATCTTACCTCTCCATATCAAGAACTGTGACAAGGTTGTTCAGCTCTGTGAAAGCAAAACCAGAGAACAAAATCACCATATGCCAATGAATATGAAATTTAGCCAGAACAGATTAGACAGTGACAACAACCTAAATGAAACATTTTTAGGCATGTTTAAAACAAAAAAACTGTTGAATAAAATTATACAATATAAAATGTATCCAAAAGCGTTTGCCAAATGTGGTTCAATACAGCTCCAGGAGAAGTTTGCAGCCATCAAGAGATGTTATTATTTGTTCTAGGGCAGGGGTGGCCAACTAGTCAGAGACTAAGAGCCACTTTTTTTTCTGTGTTACTGCAAAGAGCCACATACACGGGTACACATGAACATCAACATTAATCATGTATGCACGCATACACAGACCTCTGCTCAGCCAGATCTAATGAAAATAACCACACCAACATGATAATATCAGTAATTTTCAACAGTTAACATTGTGTGCACTGTCTCACACACACAAACTCTCAGTTCAAGCAAGTCCACAAACAATAATAGAATAATTTTCAATAACATCTTTCTCTTACTATGCTGCTTAGTGAGACTTCTGGCATTCCTTATCTTGAACAATCCTCTTCAAATCTGGCTTGTATTCTGTTGTTGCCACTCTAAGCAATTCTTTCAAATGAGTGTCAGTCAGAACAGATCGATGCTTTGATTTCACATGTTTCAGGGTAGAAAACACAGACTCGCAGACGTACGTTGACCCAAACATGGACAGTATCTTAAGCGCAGCTCGTTTGATGTTGGGGTATTTTTCAATTGGCACACTTTTCCAGAACTCAACGGTCCCTTCCCTTAAAACAGCTTTCAGTTGATCCTCCTCACAAAGGTCGATCATCTCCAACTCAGGGGCTTTCAAACAGTCTGGCTTCCAAGCCAGCTGATATGATGCAAGCGTTACGGTCTCCGAGTGTTTTGTCAATTTTTTGCAAAACTGCACCTGCTTTTCTGCCTTGCTTTTCAAAGCGACCAACTTGTTCTTGCGAAGTTCAGTCCCTTTTGGAAATTCCTGTTCGATGTTAGGGTGGAGTGAGCTGAAGTGACGCTGAAGATTTGAAGCTTTGAAATGCGCTAATGCTGCGTGACATATAAGGCAGATCGGCTTGCCATTACGTTTAACAAAAAAATATAAACTCTCCCACTCTGGCAAAAACGTCCTGTGTTTTTCTTCATATTTTCGTTTGGCTGTGCTTTTTTCCCTGCCATTTCAAGAGGTAACTTGACGGAAATTGTTTACAACACAAATGATGTCACACCAAAGATTCTCTCGTCGCTCGTTTGACGTCACTCAAACAGGCTTACATGGTCAGTGTGCCATCTAGCTGTAGGGGGAGTGAATGACAGCGCCAGCCAAGCATTTTTGACGCATGTCATGTGACAGCTCCTGAAGAGCCGCATGAAACTAGTTAAAGAGCCGCATGAGGCTCGCGAGCCGCGGGTTGGCCAGGCCAGTTCTAGGGGATGGGTTTTCAAGGTACACCACCGTTTAAAAGTTCCGGTTTCAACACGGCTAAATCTTTCGATCAGCAGTATGAACTTTTTGTTGTTCAAATATACTGTGCACGATGGCGACGCGGAGTAAATGTCTTTTGCGGAGCCGATCAATGCCGCAAAAGACATTTACTCCGCGAGGTGCCTGGGGCATCTGATTCGGATGCCTCCCGGACGCCTCCCCGGTGAGGTGTTCCAGGCACGTCCTACCGGGAGGAGACCCCGGGGACGACCCAGGACATGCTGGAGAGACTACGTCCTTCGGCTGGCCTGGGAACGCCTCAGGATCCCCCCGGAAGAGCTGGATGAAGTGGCTGGGGAGAGGGAAGTCTGGTCGTCCCTGCTAAAGCTACTGCCCCCGTGACCCGACCCGGATAAGTGGTAGAAAATGGATGGATGGACAAAGATGTGAAAACATCAAGAACCCCTTTACAAACCACATCTGCCATTTCGAAGTGATTATATAGCAGACATACAGCAGTTAAAGTGATATATATCATTCAGAATGCGCCTTGTGCTTTTTGCATCAAGCGCCTTCCGGTCTTCGGCTCTATCAGGCCAACAACCAAACAACCTGTTCATTCGGCGTTGTGTGCAAAAGTTCCATGCTGTTGTTCCCTTCGTCGTATATTTGTTGTCGTATGATTTAGTAATTTCAACATGGTTTATTGTGTGGCATTTGGTTGTCCAAATGGTTCAGGCAGTGGCAAGAGTTTATTTGGCTTTCCAAGTGAAAACGGAATACGTGACCAGTGCATAGGGAAAGTCAATCGACGGGAAGAAACGTGGTCAGCGAGCAAGCATTCCAAACTCTGTGCTGATCACTTCAAACCAGCGTGTTTTGAGAAAGACTTAGCAGACAGCATTGGATACACAGGTGACGTTAGGCAGAGGCTGAAACCACCTGGGGTGCCAACTATTTTTCCTACGGCCATCGGGACCTCAACCGCCAGCATGAGAACTAAAGCTCACAGCGGCGAAGCAGCGCAGACAAGAGGTGAGGATTTCCTTGTATCTACAGTATGTACAGAAAGTATTCAGAATCCCTTAAATGTTTCACTTTGTTATATTGCAGCCATTTGCTAAAATCATTTAAGTTAATTTTTTTCTCATTTATGTACACACAGCACCCCATATTGACAGACAAAAACAGAATTGTTGAATTTTTTGCAGATTTATTAAAAAAGAAAAACTGAAATATCACACAGCCATAAGTATTCAGACCCTTTGCTCAGTATTTGGTAGAAGCACCCTTTTGAGCTAATACAGCAATGAGTCTTTTGGATTTGGGAATCCGCTGCCATTCCTCCTAGAAGATCCTATCCAGTTCTGTCAGGTTGGATGGTGAACGTTGGTGGACAGCCATTTTCAGGTCTCTCCAGAGATGCTCAATTGGGTTTAAGTCAGGGCGCTGGCTGGGCCATTCAAGAACATTCACAGAGTTGTTTTGAAGTCATTCCTTCGTTATTTTTGCTGTGTCTTAGGCTCATTGTCTTGTTGTAAGGTGAAGGTTCGGCCCAGTCTGAGGTCCTGAGCACTCTGGAGAAGGTTCTCGTCCAGCATATCCTTGTACTTGGCCACATTCATTTTTCCTTCAATAGCTACAAGTCGTCCTATCCCTGCAGCTGAAAAACACCCCCACAGCATGATGCTGCCACCACCACGCTTTACTGTTTGGACTGTATTGGACAGGTGATGAGCAGTGCCTGGTTTTCTCCACACACACTGCTTAGAATCTGGTCTCATCAGATCAGAAAATCTTATTTTTCACCATCTTGGAGTCCTTCAGGTGTTTTTTTTTTTTTTTTCAAACTCCATGATGGCTTTCATATGTCTTGCACTAAGGAGAGCCTTCTGTCGAGCCACACTGCAACAAAGCCCCGACTGGTGGAGGGCTGCAGTGATGGTTGACCATCTAGAACTTTCTCCCATCTTCCGACTGCATCTCTGGAGCTCAGCCACACTGATATTTGGGTTCTTCTTTCCCCTCTCACCAAGGCTCTTCTCACCCGATTGCTCAGTTTGGCCGGACGGCCAGCTCTAAGAAGGGTTCTGGTCGTCCCAAACGTTTTCCAATTAAGGATTACGGAGGCCACTGTGCTCTTAGGAACCTTAAGTGCATCTGAAGTTTTTTTGTAACCTTTGCCACAATTCTCTCTCTTCAGGCAGTTCCTTAGACCTCATGATTCTCATTTGCTCTGACATGCAATGTGAGCTGTAAGGTCTGATATAGACAGGTGTGTGGCTTTCCAAATCAAGTCCAATCAGTATAATCAAACATGGCTGGACTCCAAGGTGTAGAACCATTTCAAGGATGATCAGTAGAAATGGACAGCACCCGAGTTAAATATATGAGTGTCACAGCAAAGGGTCTGAATACTTATGGCTGTGTGATATTTCAGTTTGTCTTTTTGAATAAATCTTCAAGAAATTCAACAATTGCGTTGTTTTTTTTTTCCTGTCAATATGTATGGGGTGCTGTGTGCACATTAATGATGAAACAAAATTAGCAAATGCTTTTAGCCAATGGCTGCAATATAACAAAGACTGAAAAATTTGGGTCTGAATACTTTCCGTACCCACTGTACCTCCGACTCTATTATGGTTATTATGCACTGGGCAGTAAGAAAAAAAGACCCACACAGTACTTTCAGTACTGTCATCTGTACTTTTGCTTATATGACAAGCCAACAGACACGGCAAAGACTTACTGTGTGGCATGTTATAAAGCTACTTGAGTGGCTGTGGTGTCCTTGAGCAAGACACTGACCCCCCGAAATGCTCCCCGGGCGCTTCAGCTGCCCCCTGCTCCAGTGTGTTCCACTAACGTGTATGTGTTCACTGTGATGGGTTAAATGCAGAGAACAAATTTCGTGTGCATGCATGCATGCATGTTCATGACAATAAAAGATGATTCTCGTTCTTCTTCTTCTTCTTGAGCGAGGGGCACACAATAGGAATACTGCATACTATGTAAAAGCTTGTGCCGTGTCACTGAAACGTATGAATATATAATGCGTATCGCCGTGGTAAAAAATATTAGCACCCCTAGCGTGCCATTATTTCTTGCCATGAATGTATAAAAACACATGCTTTTGACATACCAACACATGCACCCAGCGGCCACTCTCTTTTTTTGTTGTACTGCTGCTACTTGGCTGCTCATTGTCGTCACTGTCAGGTTCCGACCGCCTGATCCGCGCAAACATATACGGTTTGATGATGCCAAGTTCAGTTGGGTGCTCCTGTACGTCGAAATCCTCCTCCTCCTCATATTCCAACATGTTGCTCGCCATTGCGTATAGAGTGTAGCGTGCTATGTTTGGCAAATGCAACGTCACTTCCGGTAGCCCTTGCGGTGGATAAAGTAACTCAGGTGTCTTGAGTTTCGGGTATGTTCGGGGAGTGCTCAATACACGTAATAAAAACCACATTTTTAGCTAAACTATAGTTGGCAACTTGCTGGACGTGACGTGCATGTATTACATAACATATAAACATGAAAATATAAATTTTAACTGACGCCATAACATCTTTAAGGTGAGCGAACACCATGTTTTACAGTGTAGGTACTGAGACGCGGTGCTGGTGACTGTGTGTACAATTTCCATGTACAGTCAGAATTTATAAAGCTTGCGACATATAAGGCCAGAGTTGCGTGCTTCCAGTGCTTCTCAGCCTTACAAGCGTACAACAAAACGCGTAACTATACAGTTAGTGCTTTACGTAAGCAGCAGCTCCCATGAATGTTGGGCTTATTAGGCCCTTGCTGAGTTGTAGATTTGACTTCAGGAAGAGGGGGTGATTGAAAAGTGGAGGGGACAGATCGAGGTCATTTTCAATCTATTGGGTACCAGTAATATCTGTGCCCTTGTCGGTGGTACTTCCTCACCCAGTAGAGCAGACGGCTCTCTGCGAGCATTGACTTTCTCCAGCTCACGACCACTCCGCCACGCAAGACTTGCTCTCGCCGTGGCAAGGGGGCCGAACACTCGTGTGACCATTGGCCATTCATAGTAACGAGGCAGCGCTTTATCTAGAGAGGAGGGCGTACAGGTGGAGGAGACTGACTACAGCAGTGAAAAAAGGCAACTTTCAACCATCATATCTTATATAGTGAGACTGTGTTTGAGGGAGCATTTAAACATGCACTCGATAAAGTGCAACCACATACATTTTTTCGTCGTACACAGTGAAAAAAGGGTCACCTATGCGACCATTCTGGTCACAGTGTAGAGCCCTGTCCATGGAAAAAATGTACCATAACATTTCAAAATATATTTTAGAAGTACAACCTCAATTCCAATGAAGTTGGGACGTTGTGCTAAACATAAATAACATAATACAATGATTTGCAAATCATGTTCAATCTATATTTAATTGAATACACTACAAAGACAAGATATTTAATGTTCAAACTGATAAACTTTATTGTTTTTAGCAAATAATCATTAACTTAGAATTTTATGGCTGCAACACATTCCAAAATAGCTGGGACAGGCTCATGTTTACCACTGTGTTACATCACCTTTTCTTTTAACAACATTCAAGAAACGCTTGGGAACCGAGGACACTAATTGTTGAAGCTTTGGAGGTGGAATTCTTTGCCATTCTTGCTTGATGTACAGCTTCAGCTGTTCAACAGTCCGGGTTCTCTGTTGTCTTATTTTACGCTTCATAATGCGCCACAGATTTTCAATGGGAGAGAGGTCTTGGACTGCAGGCAGGCCAGTCTAGTACCCACATTCTTTTACTACGAAGCCATGCTGTTGTAACACATGCAGAATGTGGTTTGGCATTGTCTTGCTGAAATAAGCAGGGGCGTCCATGAAAAAGACGTTGCTTGGATGGCAGCATATCTTTCTCCAAAACCTATATGTACCTTTCAGTGTTAATGGTGCCTTCACAGATGTGTAAGTTACCCATGCCATTGGCACTAACACAGCCCCATACCATCAGCGATGCTGGCTTTTGAACTTTGCATCCAGAACAGTCCGGATGGTTCTCTTTCTCTTTGGCCCGGAGGACACCACGTCCACAATTTCCAAAAGCAATTTGAAATGTGGACTCCTCGGACCACAGAACACTTTTCCACTTTGCATCAGTCCATCTTAGATGAGCTCGGGCCCAGAGAAGCCGGCGGTGTTTCTGTGTGTTGTTCATAAATGGGTTTTGATTTGCATAGTAGAGTTTCAAGTTGCACTTACAGATGTAGCGCCGAACTTTATTTACTGACATTGGTTTTCTGTGGTGATATCCTTTACACATTGTCGGTTTTTGATGCGGTCCCGCCTGAGGGATCGAAGGTCATGGGCATTCAATGTTGCTTTTCGGCCTTGCCGCTTACATGTGGTGATTTCTCCAGATTCTCTGAACCTTTTTTATGGACCGTAGATGATGAAATCCCTAAATTCCTTGCAATTGTACGTTGAGGAACATTGTCCTTAAACTGTTCGACTATTTTCTCACACACTTGTTCACAAAGAGGTGAACCTCGCTTGTGAATGACTAAGCAATTCAGGGAAGCTCCTTTTCAAACCAATCATGGCACCCACCTGTTCCCAATGAGCCTGTTCACCTGTGGGATGTTCCAAACAGGTGTTTGATGAGCATTCCTCAACTTTCTCAGTCTTTTTTTGCCACCTGTCCCAGCTTTTTTGGAACGCATTGCAGCCATAAAATTCTAAGTTAATGATTATTTGCTAAAAACAATAAAGTTCATCAGTTTGAACATTAAATATCTTGTCTTTGCAGTGTATTCAATTAAATATAGGTTGAACATGATTTGCAAATCATTGAATTCTTTTTTTATGCATGTTTAACACAACATCCCAACTTCATTGAAATTGGGGTTGTAATTACAAAGACAGTGTTCAGAATGTTATCCAGTCAACTACAGTGTTACCTTGATTTACGAGTCCTCTGACTTATGAGTTTGTCACCGTCACTCAACCAATTTTTTGCCTTGACTTTGAAGCAATTTAACTCAGGTTCAAGCTCTCTATAGCTCCAGTGAAGTGCGAAAATTGACCAATTGAGGTGCACTCATAAATTGGTTTCCAAACAAATATTTTGGAAAAATATTGCTTGGGTTCACAAACTATGCTTACTTACATCTATGTGGAACGCTCGCTTTTGTGCTCTCTCTTACACAGCGAAATTAAGCCACACTCTCAATGTGTCATGTATTTCAGGTAGTTTTGCTTCTGTATTTATTTTATTTTATTTTATTTTTTTTTTATTTATTTTTTTTTTTTTTTTAAATGTAAATTAGCCCTCAGTATGGGTCCTAAGAAAGTGAAACGTGCAAGTAATAGTGGTACTAATAAAACCTGGAAAGTGTGCACGGTGTCCGATGAGCTCCCGCAAGTTGGGTTAAGCTCTAAATGATCCATTTTACAGCATTCCTAGGAAATCACAATGTACCCTCACTGGTAAGCTATTTTTAGAAAACGCCGGCGGGCTACTCGTGGTCCTTGGGGCTTTGTGCCCCCCGGAAAAGAGAAAGTTTCCAGACAATATCGTTGATAGCAGAGACCACGTTGATGCAAACCCGAAGCATTAATCATCTGCCCATTTACAAACAACAAACACCAACCACTGTCACACACACAGCCGTTTTCTGTTTGTTTGTTTTTTTATACATGGGTTGAGAAGCAATTTTGCACTGATTCCCCCTTGGTAATACATTTTAGCAAACACATGACTGCTAACTTTAATAGAGAACTTTCTATTCGTCTGGTACCGTGTTGGGACAGGTAAATATTAGGCATACTTAAAGAATGACTTGTCATGCAGCTCCGAAGCCTCATATTCAAGAATTAATGAAGACAATGAACTGCAACAGTGACAGTTTCACCCAGCGTAGTTTGCTAGCATGGCTAGCAAAAATAGAAACTAATCGATCTTGCGCATCTCGATAGCCAAGGAGCCTGTCAGTTATTTTATCGTGGACCTGCGTCATTAATTCACACAAATAAAGGCAGTTTGACCCGAGATGTACACAGACGCAACACATTTGCACATTCAATACAGCTACACTGCAGAATCACCCTATCAGCTAGCTAGCTAGCTAGTTTATGGCTAGGAAAGACAACAACTGTTGTTGGGTACTCTACACAAAGACAAATGTATGCACAACCTCACCTTTTATGTGTTTAGTTGATCCAGAATATTTATTTGAAAGCCGTGTCTCTTATTCACTGCGCTGCTCCAATTTGTGTGTCCACTGTGGAACCATTTCCTGTGACCTGGGCCTTAGCTACGACCAAACGTTCACGTAAATTGCGTAATCGGACGCATCTACACAATGACCACATTCCACTAAAGTCACCAAGAATATCCGTAAAGTGTTCTCGCTGTGGTTCGCGCTGCCATCGAACGTGGTACTCATAGGGATCAACATAGGTATATACAATACGGCGTCTTTGAGCTGTGTGCCGAAAGCGACGCTAAACTAGTAGGGGCAAAGTCATACGTGCATTCCATGTGTGTTGAGGGCAAGATAACCAAAAGAACAAGGATGGCGGTACATTGTGCTGCATATGTTTGCGCACAACGCCGTACAATTTCAACAAAGGAACGCGGAATAACCTTTCATAGGTAAAAAAATATATTTTGTTCTCTATTGATAGTTCAAACTTTGGTATTGAAACCTTGTGAAAATCGGTGAATAAATTAGCAAGTTGCGACTGTATTTCAATGTCCAGGCATTTTCTTTGATGGGAACGTCGCCCCCGCCAACATGACAGCCACGTAGGCACGTTGGTCAGCTGGGCTGCGACAGCACGCTGGCGTATCGTGTCTTCTCTTCATAGCTGATAT
This sequence comes from Phyllopteryx taeniolatus, assembly GCF_024500385.1. Classification (NCBI taxonomy): domain Eukaryota; kingdom Metazoa; phylum Chordata; class Actinopteri; order Syngnathiformes; family Syngnathidae; genus Phyllopteryx; species Phyllopteryx taeniolatus. The sequence continues at coordinate 25,598,312 of NC_084514.1, read as the reverse complement.
TTATTTATATTTATTAACTTAACTTAACATATATTATAGATTCAGGGCCCACAATTTAAACAATTTCAAGTCTTTATTTGTTGTTGTTTTTTTTTTTACTTAATTTGGGCTTCCAGCTCATAAAACCCACGAAATCAGGAATTCAAAAAATTGGAACACTGAAGAAATCAGGCCAAATTTTGCGGCCCATAAATGTTTGAAACTGAGTGTTACTAAACTCAAAGCTGCTGCATAGGTTTCCCCAGGTGTCATTAAATTGCTTCAGTTTGGTTTGATTGTCTTGGGTTCAGGTAGGCGCTACCGATGAATGCAAACTAAAACAAGCAGACATTCCAACAGCTTCTTCCCTCTTTCCATTAACTTCTTGAACAGTTAACTTCCAATTCCATTGCAACATGCTGCCAATTTGTGTCTTGTATTTGTTGTCACATCTCTGTCGGGCCAATTATACACTCACATGCACTCACTGTTGTAGTCTCACCACGCTGCACTATTTGCATATCTGTTGTTGACCAATACTGGCCACTCATCAGAATCAGAATCATCTTTATTTTGCCAAAAATGTCCAAAAAAACACACAAGGAATTTGTCTCCGGTAGTTGGAGCTGCTCTAGTATGACAAAAGACAGTCAATTGACAGAGAATACATGTGCCTGAGTAGCATCTGCAACATTTGCACAATCGACACTGTCCCACATTATCGCACTACAAGTCACTTTAAACTGCACACATTTCCTGAAGTCTGTGTGCCCTTTTCACAATGGTCATTACACCGGACTATTGTTCTATTAAACATCTCAAACTGCTCTAATTGCTAGAGGACTCTGCATCTTTTTGCACATTGTCAAAAAAAAATAACAAAATAAATTACCACATTACTGATAACCTTTTATTGCTCAGTGACTGTTTTTTTTTTTGTCTAAAAGTATTCTGTCAATTGACTGTCTGTTGTCATACTAGAGAGGCTCCAACTACCGGAGACAAATTCCTTGTGTTTTTTTTACATACTTGGCAAATAAAGATGATTTTGATTCTGATTCTGAATATGGGGAAGACTGCAGACTTCATAACTGGCCAGAAGATCATCATCGATACCTTCCATAGGATGGGTAAGCCACAAAAGTTCATAGCTTAGGAGGTTGACTGTTCACAGAGTGCTGTGTCCAAGAATATCAATGGAAAGTCTAGTGGAAGGACAAAATGTGGCAGGAGAAGATGCACCAGCAAAAGAGATGACCGTGGGCTTCAGCGGATTATCAAACAGAGAAGATTCAAGAATCTAGCAGAGATCCAGAAAGAGTGGAATGTGGCGGCTTCAAAAACCACCACATTCAGATGCATCTGGGAGATGGGCTACAACTGTCGGGTTCCTCGGGTTAAGGCACTTCTGAGCCAGAGTCAACGTAGAAGCGTCTCAACTGGGCCAAGGAGAAGAAGGACTGGACTGTTGGCCAGTGGACCAAGGTCCTCTTTTCCGATGAAAGTAAAGTGTGACTTTCATTCGGGAATCACGGTCCAAGGGTTTGGAGGAAGACGGGTGAAGAACAGAACCCAAGCAGCTTGAGGTCCACTGTGAAATATCGACAGTCAGTCATGATCTGGGGTGCAATGTCCAGTGCAGGTGTTGGTAAACTCTGCTTTCTTAAATACAACGGTCTACCAGAATGTTTTAGAGGACTTGATGATTCCTTCTGCTGAGGATCCGTATGGAGAGGCAGATTTCATCTTCCAGTAGGACCTGGCCCCTGCCAATACCGCCAGAAGCACCAAAACCTGGTTTGATGCCCATGCCATCACAATGCTTGACGGGCCAGCCAACTCGCCAGATCAAAACCCCATTGATAATCTATCAAGAGGAAAATGAGGGCCACCACACCCAAAAACAAAGAAGAACTGACAGCAAGCATCAAGGAAATCTGGGCTTCCATAACTCCCAGGCAATGCCACAGGCTGATTGCCTCAATGCCACGGCGCATCGAGGCAGCGATTAAAGCAAAGGGATTCGCAACCAAGTATTGCAGATAAGATATCGTTTTGAAAGTACCATATTTTCCTTGACTTAATGGGACCCTGATTTCTTTTTTTTTTTTCCTACAAAAACTGAGTAGTAAATGGTGATTTCTTTACAGTATACTAATTTTTGGGAATTCCTGATTTTGTGGGTTTTATGAGCTGTAAGCCCAAATTATGAAAAAATAAACAACTAAATACTTGAAATGTTTTAAATTGTGGGCCCTGAATCTATAATCTGTGAAAGTTGAACTTTTTGAATGGCATTATGGAAATAAATAAACCTTTTCCATGATATTCACATTTTTTGGAAAGGGTGTGTGTGTGTGTGTACGGCACGGTGGAGTTTGCATGTTCTCCCCTTGCCTGCGTGGGTTTTCCCAGAGTACTCCAGTTTCCTCCCACATCCAAAAAACAAGTGTGGTAGGTTGATTGAAGACTCTAAATTGCCCGTAGGTGTGAATATGAGTTTGAATGGTTGTTTGTTTCTATGTGCCCTGCCATTGGCTGGCGACCAGTTCAGGGTGTACCCTGCCTCTCTTTCTCAGATAGCTGGGATAGGCTCCAGCACACCCGTGACCCTAGTGAGCATAAGCGGTACAGAAAATGGATGGATGGAGACACACGCACACACACACACACACAAATACTATCCTGGCGCAAATTGTACGTTGACGTCGCCGCCACATTGGATGTGGAAGAGTGGCTCAATGAAGATGCCAGCAATCTATTGTTTGGAGATGTATAACAGTTACGTGCAGATTTACGCTGGGGCTTACATTCAGCGGGGGCTTACACATTTTACCCCACTCTCCCTTATTTAAAAGGTTACTCATTAATAGGAGTTGTATAAAAAATAAATAATAATAATTTTAATGTAGGCCTATGCCGAAATATTCCCTTCATTTTTGAAACTCTTATCACAACGCTGAAATATTTTAAAAGCAGACTGTTCAACAAAAGAACAGCAACTATTTAAGTTAAAGATCTAGCTTTTAATTTGAATTTTCAATTATTTGTTTCATATAATGTCATTATAAGTTAAACTAAAACTTTTGATTGTCTTGTAGATGAAGTCCATGAGCCTCTCACTCAGAACAAAAATCTTGGGTTACTTTCCTGTCAAAGTCCTTTTTGCCTTTGAGCTTCAAAAGTCACTCCATGTAAATCGAGATTATTACCATTAAAGTAACTTTCCCTTCATCGGTCCTATTTCCGAATGAATGTTTTGAGTGTTTTTAATGGAGAAAATGATCTTTTGGCTTACAGGTACACTGTTTTAGCTGGCACAGTGAGCGCAAGGTGGAGTATCTTTGTCACCCACGGTCAGTGTTGGGGAGTAACCAATTACATGTTACAAAATTATGTCATTTGAATCGATTACATAACTGGGAGAAAATGTCGAATTAAATTACAGTTGCTTTTGGAAGTGTTCACGATTACCATTGTTGTTACACTTGAAAAATTGCCGCAAAAGCTCAGATTCGTTTTCATATCCTCCTCCTACAGTCAACGCTTGTGATTGCCGTTCTATTCATTTTTCCAAATATGACCTTGAAGCGCTACCTTGTGGTGGAATTTATTAGTTTGTCTTAGATTTTTGTAAGCGTTAGACTCATAGTTACACTTTTGAACACATAAACGAAAACACTCATAAATGTGTAAAAAGGTTCAGTTTTGTGCACAAGTTGAGCATATATGCAAAGTAATTGTCAGATTCACGACACAGGCGTACCGGCCAATTTTCTTCGCACTTGCGTGCGTATGCTGACAATCAGAATTCTGAATTTGTGGCGCTCCAATCAGCATAAACCCCGCCATTATTTCCCTGTAAAAGGACGTCTGACGACGTATCTCAGCCAATGCGGACTGAAGTCACAAGAGACCGCTGATCCAAAACTTTAATAACTTTCTTAATTTTTATCCGATATTCAAAAGGTTTGTATCATTGGAAAGTTGGGAAAATTGCTATGTAAGATGGCGGTCCTGGAAATGAAAATTCACCGCCTTGAAGTGTACATGTATATGTATGTAAATGGACACCATTGAGACTCTAAGGGGTATTATCAAGAGGAAAATGGGGGGCACCAGACCCAAAAACAAAGAAGAACTGACAGCAAGCATCAATTCCATAACTCCCAGGCAATGCCTCAATGCCACCGCGCATCCAGGCAGTGATTCAAGCAAAGGGATTCCCAACCAAGTATTGAAGACTAACATCGCTTTAAAAGTACCATATTTTAATTGATTTAATGTAACCGCAATTAATTTTTTTTCTACAAAAACTGAGAAGTAAATGGTGATTTCTTCACCGTGTTCAAATTTTTGGAATTCCTGATTTTGTGGGTTTTATGAGCTGGAAGCCCAAATTATGTAAAAATATACAAACATAACAACAACATAGATTTGTATGCATTTTCATTTTTGGAACAATGGCAGTTAAAAACAAAAAAACAAAAAAAAAACACTGCAGTCATTCGAGCCAAAACATGGTTGAGGCTTTTGAAAGTGCTATACAGTAACTAAGTCTCATATGAATATTTGACTCAAAATGTTCAGTGGCATCAGCCCTATCTATGGTTTTCTTTTGTTTGATGCCCTCTATGGACAATAAAAGCATTATTGTGGTATGACCGTATAAAAGAAATTCAAAGTGGAAAGAAATTATATTTTTATACGAGGTAATTACACCCTTGAATAAGTCAACAAGTCATAAAAACAGATTTTTCTGTATTGCAATTTTTTGAAAAAATTAAGTTTAAAAAAAAAACTGCGGCAAAACATGGTTCATGCTCTCAAAAGTGTTAAAACTAAGTTATATATGAATATATATTTTTCCTTTCAATCCCTCAAAATGTTCAGCAGGCCCAGACCGATTCATGGATATCAATTTTATTTTTTTGTTTGATGCCCTCTTTGGACAATAAAAGCAGTATTGTGTTATGACCATAACTCTAGATATGCCCCCCCAAATATATAGAATATTTGATATGACGTAATTAGAGCCTTGAATGTCATAAAAACATTGATTTTGACACACACACGCGTACAAATACAGCATGGAGTTCGTAAAAGCTTATCTCTCGACGAATGGCAGTGCAGGATTTCAAATAATTACAGTTTGGAATTTGCAGACGAGCCTTGGGCAGCCTCACATAGGCACACACAAAATATATTTATATCTGCACACAAAGACTTGGTAAGAAAGTATTTTGGCAAAATAAAACGTTGGAGTGGTAACATAAAAAACACACATTTAGTCAGAATGTTCCCATTGAACACACACACACAAACACAACTCTTCTAACAATCCCAACTCACCAACATATTTGTTTGTGGCATACAATGTGTGAAATGGTAGCAGTGTGAGGCCATATCTGCTGGAAAGCTCTGCAAGAAAAAGAATGACCTGGTCTCTGGCGTCATATGGTGGTTTGCCGATGTAAACACCGCAAAAATCCAAACCATTCCTCCAACAGCAATGCTATGATTATTTCTATATTCACGGGAAAAGCAGGATAACACATCAGCTATGCTTTATAATGGGAGTAAATGAGCCAAAATATTCCCATTTTGACTGTGGCGTAGAGTCAATTAGCATCTCCTATGTCTAAAAATTTAAAAATTGCATCGTGCAATTTTGAAGTGATGTTTTTAAATCCTTTGTCTTTGGTAAAAGATATCAAAGTCAACAAAAAAGCCATCATTTGTACTGTTGATGCATGGGGGAATGACGTGTGCGCCAGACTCTAATGAATGAATCAATCAATCAATCAGGCAATCGATATTAGATAAAGTTTCTCTCTCAAATTGAAGCAGATAGCGACTGTTACCTCCAGGTCATAAAATAACAGGTCCCATCAGGTCCTATCCTCATTAAATGCAATCACCGGCGGATCTGCGGGGTGGCAGCTGCCACCCACGCCGAACGCTTTGCCACCCAGCCCTACTGTCGGAAATGAAGCCATCAAAAATCAATGACTACATTCAAAATATAATTAGAAATGTTCATTAAGGTCTCGTGTGGATCTACGCTCAAGCCGCTGTATGCGGAATGTCACGTGACCAACGCGGAACACAGAAAAGCTGCATTAGCTTAACCGAACCCATTACTTGGTAATAATGTACGCCACACAAGTTAGAGAATGATGTCATCAACATGAACCGATAACTTCAATATTAGTGCCACATTAAATCAGCAACTTTGTGCACACTTGACATGCCAACACAGTACTATGTACCTAAATGTAAACAAGCACACATTCTCAGTACAGTTTTCTGAAGACTCTCTCGTGATAGATGCCGATTGTGGTCCATGAAAGCAACTGTGTGTGCGCGTGTGTTCGTGCGTTTCTGCGTGTACGTAAACATGAAAGTGTGTGACACACGCACACACACACCATTAGGGGTGGGGGACTTACTACATGACGTGACCTCAGCCGTGCAGCGTGTTAAACCAGCTCCAGACGAAGTTGAAAGTTCTTGATTTGTAAATATTTAAGCTAAGTTTTGTCAGTCCGTCAGTGAGTCAGTCCTTACCCTCCATGACCGATTTATGACCGCGCACTTCGGAATGAATAATAAACCCACAATGCATTGTGCGTTTAACACGCCAGTAAAGCTGTATTTTTCAAATCAAATACACATTTTACAAAAGAAAATAACAAAATGGTGCATTTCTTTGCACTTTTATGGTACTGCACGGTCACTGTGCTTTGTAGAATAAACAATCACTTCCCAATCGCTTTCTTCTATTTGTTGAAAATAAAGAGAGAAATACTGGTCTCGGTTAAATGCGTCTGCACAGGTGGACTGCTCTTTGTGCGAATCACCAGCTACAAATGAATACTTGGTGAAAGACATTGATGATGCAAAAGTAACTATTGTCGGTTTGAATACGTTACTTTAGTTTCATTACTTTCCTGGGAAAAATAACGCGTTACTGTGCACGTTGGCAGTAGTATTATTTTAAGCAACGTCACTGGCACTGCTTAATGATCATAACCAGGCTTGATTATATGATTATTTGAAGCCGAAATTTGTAAAATTTTTGTTGACTTTATGGCTGGTGTCTTCAGACAAAGTTAACTGCATGTATATCATTTATTTATACAAACATGATATACCATGCATGTGAACAAGAACAAACCCCTAACACCGTGTAGCCATCTTTAGTGGCTCTGTGGTGACATGTTGTTTGAAAAAAAGACGGACATTTAAGTTTCTACGGCTGCTTTGAACGGTCCCCTTCCTCATTCACCCAAGCGAGGCGGAAGTAGGGATGTTTTGCTCGACCCTGTCTGCTCGAATATGATTCGACCAAATGAAGGGGAGGAGTGGCGACGCGGTGTTTCGACACTTGATTCAAACTTGCTGAAAATCATGTGATCACTGCGAACGAGACCTCCAATGTGACAGCAGTGTTGAACTGGGTGGGTGTGTCTGTAGCTCATTTAAAACTCCATCACATTTGTCAGAATCTCTCGCCAAATGATCGCTTTTTTGATACATCGAAAAAGTTATTGAAACAGTACATCACTATTATTTTCAACAAACAAGCCAGGGAGGGAGAAAAATATTTTAATATACAATCATTTTTTTTAAGGTGGAACGGTGGGTGACTGGTTAGCACATCTGCCTCACAGTTCTGAGGAGCCGGGTCCAAATTCAGCTCTTCCCGTGCAAATCCGCCCTCGCCTGTGCCTGCGGGGGTTTTCTCTGGGTACTTCCGGTTTCCTCCCACCTTCCCAAAACATGCATGGGAGGTTAATTAAAGACTTGAAATTGCCCATAGGTGTGAATGTGAGTGCTTATGGTTGTTTGTCTATGTTTGCCTTGCGACTGGCTGGCGACCAGTTCTGGGTATACCCCGCCTCTCGCCCGGAGCCAGCTGGTATAGACTCCAGCACGCCCGCGATCCTAGTGAATATAACCTCTCCGGAACAAATGGTCCTAGATGACCAAATGATACATTTAATTATACTGCAAAATCGATCAAGAAGGCGGCAGTGGAACCAAGGGGAAAGCGGAGTACGTCATCACAGCATGTGACTAAAACGGACCAATCACGAGAGATGTTCTCCGCAGCGTTCTACGCGCAGTTATACACATTTTATAACTTACCTATAGCAAAAATACATCTTTGATGTTGCGACAGTTGCGTGCCAGACACGACATCCACCAATTTAAAAAAAAAATAAAAAAGTTGCTCATCACCCATTTGCCTCAGATAAAGTTGCAAGCGACTAATGGTGAATATCTCTGTTTCACAAGCATTTTACTTCCACATTACCTTTCAAAAGGCTATGAGGGCAGCCAACTCAAAACAGTGGGTTAACGCTGCGGGTTAATGTATGAAAAGTGCTATGTAAATATATATTTTTTGAATGTAAAATGCTGATTGACCTCCCAATCAGTAGGCACCTACTGTGTTATGAGATATCACATGATAGTAATAGTCGCAAAGCAAATTTATATAGCGCATTTCATACACAACGTAACTTAATGTGCTTTCCATGATTAAAAGCATCTAAAAACCAAGAAACAAAACAGCTTATAAACATTTAAAACAAAGAAAAAAAACGGGGAGAATACTTCGAAGACCTCCTCAATTCCACCGACACGCCTTCCCATGAGGAAGCAGAGTCTGGGTTCTCTGAGGTGGGCTCTCCCATCTCTGGGGTTGAGGTCACGGAGGTGGTTAAAAAGCTCCTCGGTGGCAAGGCCCCAGGGGTGGATAAGATTCGCCCGGAGTTCCTCAAGGCTCTGGATGTTGTAGGGCTGTCCTGGTTAACACGCCTCTGCAACATCGCGTGGACATCGGGGACAGTGCCTCTGGATTGGCAGACTGGGGTGGTGGTCCCCCTTTTTAAGAAGGGGGACCGGAGGTTGTGTTCCAACTACAGGGGGATCACACTCCTCAGCCTCCCTGGTAAGGTCTATTCAGGGGTGCTGGAGAGGAGGGTCCGTCGGGAAGTTGAATCTCAGATTCAGGAGGAGCAGTGTGGTTTTCGTCCTGGCCGTGGAACAGTGGACCAGCTCTACACTCTTGGCAGGGTCCTCGAGGGTGCATGGGAGTTCTCCCAACCAGTCTACATGTGTTTTGTGGACTTGGAGAAGGTGTTTGACCGTGTCCGTGTCGGGGATTCCTGTGGAGGGTCCTTCGGGAGTATGGGGTACCGAACTCCCTGATATGGGCTGTTCGGTCCCTGTACGAACGGAGTCAGAGTTTGATCCGCATATCTGGCAGTAAGTCGAACTCGTTTCCGGTGAAGGTTGGACTCCGCCAAGGCTTCCCTTTGTCACCGATTCTGTTCATAGCTTTTATGGACAGAATTTCTCGGCACAGCCGAGGCGTAGAAGGGGTCCGGTTTGGTGTCCTCAGTATTGCATCTCTGCTTTTTGCAGATGATGTGGTTCTGTTGGCTTCATCAAGCCGTGACCTCCAACTCTCACTGGAGCAGTTCGCAGCCGAGTGTGAAGCGGCTGGGATGAGAATCAGCACCTCCAAATCTGATAACATGGTCCTCAGTCGGAAATGGGTGGTCTGCCCTCTACGGGTCGGGGATGAGATCCTGACCCAAGTGGAGGAGTTCAAGTATCTTGGGGTCTTGTTCACGAGTGAGGGAAAAATGGAACAGGAGATCGACAGGCGGATCGGTGCAGTGTCTGCAGTGATGCGGACTTTGTATCGGTCCGTTGTGGTAAAGACGGAGCTCAGGAATCCAATCAGAAGACCATTACAATAGTCATGTCTACTTGAGATAAAAGCATGGATGAGCTTCTCCTGGGGCCTCATGTACAAAGACTTGCGTGGATTTCCTACTAAAACATGGTGTACACTCAAATCCAGAAAACGTCGTACGCGCAAAAATATCCAGATGTATGAATCTGTGTGTACGCATGATTCCAAACACATTTCCTTCGTACATTCCAATCAACGTGGAAATGAGTGCACATGCTAGAGTAGCCGACTCCTCCCTGTCCACGCCCATATTTAAATCTGCAAATCATATTTAAATGAACCATGCACCTGAGATCCCGATCTCGGCATGATCAGGAAAAAAGGTCAATGAAGGTAATGAAGAAAAATTATTTTTCTGAATGTGAAGCTGCTCAATGAAGTGGAGGTGCGCAAGAAAGTCCTCTTTGCCACGCCGTCCTCTTGCGTTAACAACACGCGAAAGAGGAGCGAATGGGACAGTGAGTGTGCGGCTGTCGATGCTGTGGGGTCAGAACAGCGCACACACACTGAACTAAAAAAGAAGTGGTCAGACATTAAGGTGGATGTGAAGCGGAGGAAAGTTGCCCACCGCCAAAGTGTGGCCAAAACGGGCGCGGAGGGCCTCACCCCATTCGAGGAGAGATTCGCTGCGATCATGGGGGACGCTGCTCTTTCGGGTGCTGGGAGCACATGTGGCTGACTCTGATCACCTCACAAGGATAATACCATGTATTTTTATAACTCATAACAAATGTGTTCATACAGTAACCTACACTCATAAAGGTTCATGCGTAAATGTATGTATGGTATTTGTAATCAATCTTTTGAATTCAAATAGAAGCACATCAGCATATCAAAGAGGATATCAAAAATGTTGAATCCTTTTTGATGACTCAATTTATTATTTTAATACACAGAAGAGGACACGCACGCTGAAATAAAAAAAAAAAAAATTTTTAGGGTGAAGAGGGGTAAATTATATAGATTTTAATCATGTTTAACCAATGTACAAGTCCAAATTAAGGAAATTCAAAGGACTCTTTTTATGTGCAGTCGCAGCCACGCGCTACGTGTTCGGGGGATTCGTCCACCGTCCCTGTCGTCTCCTCCGACGCAATTACGCTCCAACGCTGCCTGCGTGAGTTTTCTCCGGGCACTCCGGTTTCCTCCCACATCCCAAAAACATGCATGGTAGGTTGATTGACAACTCTAAATTGCCCGTAGGTGTGAATGTGAGTGCGAATGGTTGTTTTTTTGTATGTGCCCTACGATGGGCTGGCAACCAGTGCAGGGTGTACCCCGCCTCCTGCCCGATGATAGCTGGGATAGGCTCCAGCACGCCCGTGACCCTAGTGAGGAGAAGCGGCTCAGAAAATGGATGGATGGATGGATGGAACTCGGTGCACACATAAGGCGCCGCATTATAAGGCGCCCCGTCCATTTTGGAGAAAATGTATGACTTTTAAGTCCGCCTTATGGTCGTGAAAATACGGTAATTTGAACGTACATCGATTAAAAGGCAGCGCTACTGACGAGTGAAAAGAAATTCCATAATTTACCCCTCTTCTCTTCATTTTAATCATGTGCAACCAATGTACATGTTCAAATTAAGTAGATTCAAAGGACTATTTTATGTTTTCAGTGCATGTGCTGGAGTCACGAAGTGATTATGAGGGCAATAGGCGGCATAAATGATCGCCTTGATCAATTAATATGTGTCCTCACAAATATCAGTGGTTCATTAAATACACTGGTTAACAAATGAATTCTGAGTCCTTGCCTCAATTACATTATTGAAATCAAATGTTGCCGGGCATTAATTGTTCATCAGTGCTAATTTATCTGGTGTGCAGATTTATGAGAACAGTTTCCCAGCATCACCTCTGAGTGTCGCCAAAGCACCAAAAGCTGTAGAAACGTGCGTACGCCAGCCATGCAGTTGGCGTGAGGTACCGCACATTTCCACGCTCATTTCTCTCTTGAAACCTCTGACCTTTGCCGTGAAAAAGAACGTATGCCACATTTTTGCGTGTACGCACCTTTTGTACATGAGGCCCGTAGTCTACTTGACACATGCAAGCCTTCACTCTGGATCTGTTCTTCAGATGGTAGAAGGCAGTTTTAGTTATTGATTTGATATGACTGTTGAAAGTCAGGTCTGAATCTATCAGAACACTAAGGTTTTGGACTTGGGCTTTGGTTTTTATAGAGAGTGACTCCAGGTATTTACTAACAGCAATCCTCTTTTCTTTATTCCCAAAAACAATTATCTCCATGTCATTGTGGTTTAATTGAAAATAATGTTGGCTCATCCAGTTATTTATCTGCTTTAGACAGTGACACAACACCTCAATTGAACTGTGGTCATCTGGAGACACTGCTAGATAGAACTGTGTCATCTGCATAGCTATGATAGTCAAGATTAAAGTTCTGAAGAATTTGACCCAAGGGTAGCATATACAGGTTGAACAGGAGGGGTCCAAGAACTGACCCTTGAGGGACCCCATACGTCATTGCCATTCGATGAGATTGAACACTTCCAATGCTTACAAAATAACTCATTTCCTCCAGGTAGGACCTGAACCATTTAAGGACTGTTCTATTTAGTCCTACCCACGTTTCCAACCTGTTCAGCAGTATATTATGATCTACCGTATCGAAAGCTGCACTGAGGTCCAACAGGACCAGAATTAACACCTTTCCCGAGTCAGTCTTCGACCTTATATCATTTAGCACTTTGATAAGAGCAGATTATGTACTGTAATGAGTTCGGAACTCTGATTGAAATTTGTCAAAAAGTCCATTTAAGTTAAGGTAATTGCTGAGTTGATTAAAAAAAACTTTCTCAACAATTTTGGCTATGAAAGGGAGATTTGGGATGGGTCTATAGCTTGCTAACATTGAAGTGTCTAGCGCGCTATTTTTTAGCAGAGGCTTAATGGCAGCTACTTTAAGAGCTTTCAGAAACTCGCCTGACTAAAGTGAGCAATTGATTATTTGCTGAAAATCAGCTAGCACAGACTTCACAATATCTTTGAAAAAGTCAGATGGGAGTGAGTCAAGACAGCTCGTTGATGGTTTCAGGTGCTGAACCGTTTTCTCTACAGTTTTTTTCAAATTAAAATTCTGACATGGTAAAAGAGTTTTTCCTGGGTGGCTTCAGATGTAATATCATTTTATCATTTTGCTGATTTGTGCTAATATTTAACCTGATGTATTGTATTTTTTCACTAAAATAACCAGCAAATTTGATGCATTTATCTGCTTTTAGGGTAAATTCGGGGGGGTTGTGAGCTTGTCAACCACAGCAGAGTGCGAGTGTTGTTGAAGTTCTTACTGATGACTTCAGAAAGGTGTTGCCCTGACTAACGCTTGGTTAAAATTACAAAGTCTGTAAAGGTCATAGTCAATTCAGAGATTAGTTTTTCTCCACTTACGTTCTACTTTCCTGCACTTTGATTGAGAGGTCTTTGCCATCATTGTGCTCCTCCACGGTGTTCTAGGTCGCCTCGAGATTGTCTTAGTTTGAATAGGAGGGACACTTTTTAAAATACAAATTTGCTGGTGTTGTCTCATTTAAAATAGTATTACAGCTACTTTCTGTTAACCATGTTTCATTTAGTCACAAAAAGTCCAGATCATAGGTTGTAGTGATGTCATTAATCAACATTGATTTATTACCCAGTGACCTGACATTGAAAAGAGCTCGTCTTGCAGAGATAACGTGAGACAATGGTTTGATAAGATTCACATTTTATCCTCACTAAGTTTGTAGTTCTACTATTTTTGTGCCATATTTCTTTGACCAACTTTCTGTCCCTTGTAATTACAGGGATAAAAATTGCCTGATTTCCGTCGGGTTCTGACTTATTTGGGAAAATACCCCGCAGATATCAGTCAGATTCACTCGTATGTGCCGGCTCAGCATCTCCGTACACCAGTTGACGAACATGCATGTGGATATGGTGTTCATTCACTAATAAGTTCGACAGACACACTATAGGCTTTAATAACTTGTGCTGGGATCACAAACAACAACACAGGTTATACTAACATATCAACTCACACGTTCTTACAGGTCTTTAGACACTAAAAAGAATCCCACCGCACCACTTGTCAGTAGCACTGCCTTGCTCATTTTCCCACATCCTATTCTGCCCTTTTCTGTCCTCTCTTATTTTGTTCTCTTGGTTAGTTATTGCATCCCCCCAGCCCCCATCTACAAATGACTGTTTGTAATGTTACTTGTGTTCAAATATCTAGACTGTGTCACTATTGTTCTGTTGTGGTTCTCACCCCTAGTCCCTTTGTCCACTCTATCCCTCTGTCCCCTGAAAGGCCTTTTGTGTCTTGCTGCATTTTCAATAAACATCTGAATAATAAAAACTAATTTAAAAATAAGCGGAGGGAGTATTTCAAACTCCCCTGTTGCACAGCAACACGGTTCCAGCACATAAGGCATACAGATCCACCATTCTGCAAGGCCATGCAGCTGAACAGGGCAGGTTTAAAAAAAAAAAAAAGTCCCCAGTCAAGCCTCAAGTCTATGGTTTGGGTCACAGGTGTCCCCAAAGATGATGTCATGCAACATAAATGCTGGGGACATGATATAATGATGTCACTTTGTTTTCACACAAACAAAATAAATTCAATTCAATGAAAATTTACTGTTAGTGAATGTCAATTTTGCTGTTCCCATTCCCCTTGGTAAGTGCCGCTCTCATATCAGAGGAACGGACTTCGTTGTTAAAATTCACAACAAAGTCTGTTCCTTTCCCATCCTCTCTTGTCTGTTTCTCTTGGTTAGTTACTGCATGACCTCACTGTGTGCCCCCCGCAATCTACAAATAACTGTTGTAATGTTACTTACTAGTGTTCAAATATATAGACCAGGGGTCAGCAACCGCGGCTCTCGAGCAAATATATTTTTTGTTTTAATATGGTTTCTGTAGGAGAACAAACATGACAACAAACATTCTTAACATTTTCCAATGCTGTAAAAATGTATGGAATAAATATTACTTTTCAACATTTCTGTCAACGAAGATTTGCGTCATAGCCTGCGACGCGCGCTTCTTTGAGCTCGGCGTGGCAGGTGGCTGTCGCAAACAAACCGGCGGGTGTGTGATGGGCCATGTATCGCAAAGGGAAAAAGAGAAAGATAGCTGAAGATAGAAAGCCCAGCTTGCCCAAAGCCACAAATGGAGCGAAATTGAAAGCCTCGTAACACCCGAGAAACTTATGTTTGAAACATGGAATGCTGTTCCTGACAGTTATAGGAACATGAAGAAATATGCATTTGGAGTATTAACCATCTTTGGGACGGCACGGTGGACGACTGGTTAGAGCATCAGCCTCACAGTTCTGAGGACCGGGCTTCAATCCCCGGCCCCGCCTGTGTGGAGTTTGCATGTTCTCCCCGTCCGTCCCTGCGTGGGTTTTCTCCGGGCACTCCGGTTTCCTCCCACATCCCAAAAACATGCATTAATGGTTGTTTGTTTATATGTGCCCTGCGATTGGCTGTCAACCAGTTCAGGGTGTACCACGCCTCCTGCCCGATGATAGCTGGGATAGGCTCCAGCACCCCCGCGACCCTAGTGAGGAGAAGCGGCTCAGAAAATGGATGGCGAAGCTCTCGATTTACCGGTCGATCTACGTTCCTACCCTCACCTATGGTCACCAGCTGTGGGTCGTGACCGAAAGAACAAGATCCCGGATACAAGCAGCCGAAATGAGTTTGCTCCGCAAGGTGTCCGGGCTCTTCTTTAGAGATAAGTGAGAAGCCAGAAGGATCTCACAGTAGAGCCGCTGCTCCTCCACATCGAGAGGAGCCAGATGAGGTGGCATCTGATTCGGATGCCTCCCGAACGCCTCCCTGGTGAGGTGTTCTGGGCACGTCCCACCGGGAGGAGACCCCGGGGACGACCCAGGACACGCTGGAGAGACTACATCTTTCGGCTGGC
This sequence comes from Phyllopteryx taeniolatus, assembly GCF_024500385.1. Classification (NCBI taxonomy): domain Eukaryota; kingdom Metazoa; phylum Chordata; class Actinopteri; order Syngnathiformes; family Syngnathidae; genus Phyllopteryx; species Phyllopteryx taeniolatus. The sequence goes on along the minus strand of NC_084514.1, from coordinate 25,582,616 downwards.
CTGAAAATGCCTCGGGATTCCCCCGGAAGAGCTGGATGAAGTGGCTGGGGAGACGGAAGTCTGGGCGTCCCTGCTAAAGCTACTGCCCCCGCGACCCGACCTCGGATAAGCGGTAGAAAATGAATGGATGGATAAAAGTTAAATGTACTTAGAATTTGGCTTATGAATTAATTAATTGCTTGTATGAATAGCAATCGTGTGGGCTTAGGAAGAGGGAAAAGCCAATACAAACATAGAGAAAAAAAAGAATAATAAAACAATAATAGAAAAACAATAATTTGCCCCCCAACATTTGTTTCTCGTTTTTGAAAAAAAATTAAAATCAAATCAGGTCTTTCCTTTATTTTTTTGTTAAAATAAAAAAATATATAACCCAAATAGATTAAAAATTAAACACGCAATTAATTAATAGCTCCACTTCGGAAATGAAACCGTCAAGTAATTGTTTACTATTAACGTGAGGCAGTGTTTAAATCAAGTTACGTTGTGTAGGGAACGGAAGGTGGCGTTGCTTTAGCAATGTAGTTCCTTTCTTTGGTACAGCTTGTCCTTACGTTATAAATCTCAAAATTGGGTGGAGGCGGATCGTTAGCCATGCCCTCAAGGGGTGGTCGGTTGCTCGGTGACGGGCGATGCAAGGTTGCACTCGTGGGAGTATACAACGGTTCAAAGCCAAGAAGGAGTGAACCAAAGTGGCGACATCATGATGACGTCATGTTTTCCGCAAACGAAGATGGTGGATTACGAAGCCTTATGTCAAAATGACCAAATGGCCTCGTGGTTTCAACACAAAGCAAAAATGACGACAGTCATGGACGTCCCATGTTTTTTTGTTTTTTTTAATACACAAAGAGCTAACACTTTAGCTCAGAGTTTGACTGACACACAGCAGGAATTCTCGGTGCGACACCCCTTTAAGGGTAGCCAGTGACTTCCCAAATCTCCTATTTATGCAGCAAAGCAGAATAAAATTCCCAAAAACCACAATGGGCATATAACTAGTCTGGTCAACTACTCAAGAAGCTATAAGAAGGGAAAAAGGTATCGCACAAACGCCCAGAATTCGTGACCCGTTTTATGACCCTCAAAGGCCTTTTTAACAAGAATTTACATCGGAAATCTTCCCACAATTCAAAGCATGCATCGCACAAAACACTGATATCCAAAAAACATTTACAATGCCACAAATTCGCTCCAGTTTCACTAGAGGGCTAATCTTAGTTTCCTCACGCTCACAAGTGCTCAGGACTCTGTGTTGCCATGGTAACAAAGTGACGCTCACACACAGACAGGGTGCAGCTGCTTCCTGCCACCTCCAAGCTGATTACAATGGTACCTAGATTTATTGCAAAATACTGTGAATTTTGTGTGTTTGGGTTGGACAAAACTTGGTATTCTCCTCACGCGGGCCTGCAGCACTATGTAGCGTATATGGATTTGGCATAAAATATAATTTATTTGAGAAATAAATTCGTCAAAGGTTCACGTTCACTTTCGATCGTCCAATTTACGTTTTAACATTAAAATCAGACTATTTTATCTCATAAAGGCGTCTCTTTTTAGATGTGTAAAACTTCTAAAAACCTCTGTCTCATAATTTGAAGGTTGCTACAGGAATTAAATAAGAGTTCTAGATCCCAGAGGTCTCATCGTATCCAAACACAAACGATACAGGGTGTGGCTTTTATATCAAATTTAATGAACTCTAACAGGGGTCTAACTACAGGGAAACAATGCAGAGAAAAGGACAACAAGGCACAGGTAAGCATTCGTAAAGCAGGTGGAACTTGTGTTGTAGGTGTGAAGTGAGGATGTACAGTGAGCAATGCATAAAGCTGGGATTCCTGTTGCCGTTAATTTAAACCCAACTATGCACCAATCTGTACTTTAGTAGATCGCACGTTGGACTTACATTGCGTGGAACTCAATTTAGGCGGGCTGGTTGATCTCCCGGGTGCTTGGTCGGTCCAGTCGAGGACGGGTGGTTTTGATGGAAAAATAGGAAGAAAAAAACCCAAAAAGCTTCAAGTGCAGAGCGGCCGAAGCCCGTGAGTGGCCTGGTCGCCAGGCGCTCGGAGCAGGCGTGCTCCGCCCATTTCTTACCCAACGGAGCTTTCTCCATGAGCTGCCCAAGCACCTGCACCGGTAGCTCGGGGCGCTGGCAGGGTGCCCTGCGGCGTGAGAAGGTCAGGTGTGTCCTCGCCACCTCGTGGTGAGAGGTGGGGCTTCCTGGCTGGGCCTTCTGCAAGGTGAACGAACGAGCGAGAGCGAGTCAAGGACAAAGGAGCTTCGGCCTTTTATGCACAAGGGCGAGAGAGGGAGTGCCCCTCCCCAGGGACCAAAAGGGAGATAGACCGCCTCATAATACTACTTTTTTTTTTTTAACTTTGTGGTTAATTGTGGTTTTAATCCCATGGGATTAATTATTGGATCTAAAATAAGGAAACCAGTTTCCAGTTTTGCATTGTCACGCACACCCTGTTTAATCCATGCAATGAGTGTTTCAATTCTATGTGGGTGCCGAGGGCATTTAGTATTTGCAATGTGGCATTTGTGTTGTGTCGGGTGAAACGTCTCATCCGGTTCAGTGGACAAACAGATTTGACATTAGCTATTCAAATTCGAAGAAATACAATCACTAGTGACATTGGTGTGGTGGTAGACAATGGGAGGTTTCATGCAAAGTTCTTAAAATGTTCCACAACATTCAGATTCAGTGAAGCTGGTCCTGAGTGTTTTCGCCGTTGGCAGCAACCTTCCACTGCCAGTGTGTTATCCACTGTCCCAGAGGTCTTGAGTTGCATTTCAAAGGGCAAATGGTCCTTTGTTGTTGAGCAGAGACAAGTCTCTGCCGGGGAGAGTTTTCATACCGGCTGGGGGTGAAAATTAATTAACTTAGCGTCCGAGTGAGAAACCAGTTTCCTGTGCTTCCCTTTTGATGATGAGATTCTTCAGATTGGCTGGTAATTAATTTAGCGTCCGTGTGAGATAAATTAGGCATCCTTATGGCTGTCTGTCACAGCGGGGCGGCTTGAAAGAATGCAGAACAGACAGAGATTGGGGTTGCTGGGTGCCATGTGCTCCGGCAGGGTATATTTGTTACACATACAAAAGTGTAGTTTCAGGGCGCAGGCAGAGGACTTCTGCCCTCCACCCTTGTCGGCGCGGTGAGGAAGGTTGCGTCTGTCTCCACCGCCTCATGGAAGAGAATACGAGAAGTTACGTCTTCCATCCCACAGGAGTTCCTTGTGAAATCAGTTAATGCGGTTCCCAGGCGGCTTGAGAAATTGGTGGCTAATGCTGGCGCCCATACCAAATTTGAAATAAAACTCCACGCAATACACCTTCTCATGTTCATTTCTTGTAAGAATTATAGTTCAGAAATAAATTACAAGTACTTAAAAATAGGGAGTTACTTTTCAATCACCCGGTACACGTAAGAGAAGCATTTTGCTAGCATAGATGCCTGTGTAGTGTATATGAGTTAAATAAAAATGTAATTAATTTAGGAGAAAAGAATAAGCCGGAAGCAACGCCTGCGTTACTTCTGGTTTAGGATAATTTTAAGTTTAATTGTTAAAATCAACTATTTTATCCAGTAAAGGGGTATAAAACTTCAGGACAAAGTGACAACAAACCTTTTTTCCTCAATCTTGTAATTTGAAGGTTGCTACATGAATTAGATAAGATTTCTAGAAAACCAGAGGTTTTTTCCTTGAACCCAAACACACACAACTGATGCAGGTAGTGAATTTTTAGAGAAATTTTAATGAGATGTAACATGGGGATCTACAAGTCAAACAATGCAGGAAGAAAAAACAAAACAAAGGACAGACAAACATTGGCAAAGGAGACTGATTTGTGATGTGAGGGTGGAATGAGCGTGTAGTGACAATGCATATAGTTGGGGGTTCCTGTTCTCGTTAATTTAAACCCAAATATGCACTAATCTGTACTTTTAGTAACAGCATGTTGGACTGTGTGTTGAACACAAGTGAGGCAGACGGGTCGAGCTTCCGAATAGTTGGCCGGTCCAGTCCACCCGGGGGAATAGTTGGATTTGGCGGAAAGGAGGAAGGGAAAAAAAGGGAACACAAAAGGTTCCCAGGCAGGACGGCCGGAGCCCGGGTGTTGCTGCTCGTCAGATGTTCGGTGCGGACGTGTGCTATCCGCTTCCGTCTCCACGGAGCTTGCCCGAGCGCCCAAAAAGTGTAGCTCGGAGCGCCGGTAGCATGCCCTGCAGTGGGGGAACGGTCCGATGTGTCCTCGCCACCTCGTGGTGCGAGGTGGGGTGTCCTGGCTGGGCCAGTCTTCGGCAAGTTGGTTGGACGAAAAAAGAGCAGAGAGCCAAGCAGCAAAGGGACTCCGGCCTTTTATGGCCAGCTGCCCCCCCAATCCCCTTCCTTTCTACCACCTCCGGGACCAAAAGGGAAGCTGGACTGCCTCTGAATGTTACTTTTCCATTTTAGGATTATTTTGTGGTTTAAACACAGTGGAATTAAATATTAATGATTGGATTTAAGATAACGAGACCATTTTCCCACTTTGCATTGTCACGCGCCCATCCTCTTTAATCCCTGTAACAAATGTTTCAAGTGGATGTGGTTGTTGAGAACACTGTAATATTTGTAATGTGGCATTTGTGTTGTGTGGGGTGTTCCGTTGACAAACAGATTTGCCATTCAAATTTGCAGAAATACAATCACTTGTGGCGTTCATGTAAAGTTCTTAAAATATTATATCACATTCAAATCCAATGAAGATTTTGATTAGTTAATCTGGGGTTGCAGTGACTTTCCACTACATGTGGGTGTCGCTAGTGCACCGTTCATTGTCCCAGCCCGGACGGGCAAATGTCTCTAAAGACAACGGGAAAGAGGAGTCTTTGTTGCTGAGGCTCTTCAGGCTGGAAGTTAATTAATTTAACGTCCGGGTGAGAAACCTGGTGTCTGTGTCTCAGCTTTGATGCTACTTGGGATGGTCTGTAATTCATTTAGCCTCCCTGTGCGAAGTTAAATCTGGCATCCCCGTGGTCGTCTCCCTCGGCGGGGGAGCGGCGATAGCGATGCCGGTTGGTCTGGGGTTTGGGGGTCACGGTGCCATCGGGCGAGAATGTGTCCGTTAGACCTAAATCTACTTTTTTAAAATAATTAATGCTAAACACAAATTCCAAATAAGAGTTGGACAAAATGTACTTGTTGGATGGATGATTCTGTATTTTAATGGTAAAATAAAAGAAGGATGTTTAATATTTCCTTCTAATAGTGCTTCATTATATTCACTGTACTGTTTAAAAATAGCACATTGATAAAGTTTTCATTCCCATGCATTCTCTTTCAGGCAGGAGAGAGTTCAAGCATGTTTAAATACATACATCCATAAGTTAGTAATACAATATATAAATATAAACATGAAGAAACAACTTGTATCTTATTTGAGCCACTAATTTTTACTTCATTGAATTTAACAGCCATCCAGTCCAGAACTGACATGAATGTTGATTTCTGACACTGTTAGGAATAAAACAAATATTTTGTGAATTACTTCCTTGAAACAATTAAGATATTCAAATACTAAATATATATGAATCGCATCGCTGGCACAGGCAAATGTTTCTCTATAGACAGTATGTACTGGTTTATAATACAAAACCCAATTCCAATTCCAAAGTTGGGACGATGTGTAAAAAGTAAATAAAAACACAATACAATGATTTGCAAATCTCAATATTCAATTGAATACACTACAAAGAAAATATATTTAATGTTCTAACATACCTTTAGTTTTTTTTTTTTTTTTTTTTCAATATTCTCCCATTTTATATTTGATGCCTGCAACACTTTCCCCAAAAGTTGGGACAGGGGCATGTTTTCCATTGTGTAACATTACCTTTCCCTTTAACAACACTCAATAAGCATTTCAGAGGACAGTAACTGTTGCTTTGTCGGTGGAATTATTTCTCATGCTTCCTTAGGGACCGCAATTGATAAGATTTTTCCGATTCCATTTTTGATACTGCTTAACGATTTGATTCTTCATCGATTCTCAAATTTGTAGTTTGGGGGAGAAAAAATCTCCAGGGGTGTTTTAAGTAGATTAAAAAAAAAAAAAAGATTAATAAGCATGCAAGTCCCTGTGTTGTAAATGCACTCTGAAGGCACACTTGTCTCTTGCGGCAAGTGTTTGACATGTTATTCTGCCTTTCTTGAGCGTGTTTAATGACACCCCAGTTGGAGTTGTAAAACTAAATGCACAACAAAATAATTACAGACATTATATATTTAAATACAATACACAGTTTGTTATAGAGATGGCCAGCCTAATGCTACCACAATGGAAAACCCTATTGACGGGCTAGCTAAAATTAGCATTAGCTCACAGGAGGGATTTACCTTCAAATAACGAATACTCACATTAAAATGCCGTAGTAACACATACAGTTAAAAAATTTAATACTCATAGACATATATTCCTAATCTGTGAAAAACTAGTTTATTAAAGTTCTAAAGTGACTTTCTTCTTCTACTCTTTTTTAGCTTTGACTACACGTGTAGCTCCATGCGTGCATCACACCACACTGCCCCGAAGAGGCCAAGGCAAACTTCCACTTCCAGAGTTCAGTTCAGTTGAGTTCAGGCTCAGAGAAGCAGGTGGCGTTTCTGGGTGTTGTTGATCGATGGTTTTCGCTTTGCATGGTAGAGTTTTAACTTGCACTTGTAGATGTAGCGACACACTGTGTTAACTGACAGTGGTTTTCTGAAGTGTTTCTGAGCCCACGTGGCAATATCCTTTACACAATTTAATGCAGGAGGGATCGAAGGTCACACCCATTCAATGTTGCTTTTCAGCCTTGCCGCTTACGTGCAGAGATTACTCCGGATTCTCTGAATCTTTTGAACATATTATGGACCGTAGATGATGAAATCCCTGAATTCCTTGTAATTGTACTTTCAGAAACATTCTTGAACTTTTGGACTATTTGCTCACCCAGTTGTTCACAAAATTTTGAACCTTGCTTGTGAACAGCTTTCCGGAGGTGCTCCTTTTTATGTATAACCAATCATGACACTCACCTGTTTACAATTAATGCCTGGATCAGACTACGAGACAAATTTGGTCTTTCCCGATTGCACTATCTCAGACTACCGGCATCAAATCGTGCAGTTTCTCGAGCAGACAGTGGCAACACTACATGACATTTATTCCGATAGCACCGTATCCCGTCTTTTACGATCACTGGACTTATCTTGTCAAATCAAACACTGTCGGAGAAGTGGAAACAGAAAATGTGTCACCGGTCAATGCGACCGGATACTCGTTACCATAGCGACGACAACAACAATGTGCCGCACCAATGTATTTTTTCTGTGCGTGCGAGTGAGTGTGGGGGGACAAACTGCTGAAAAACTTGTGGTGTTCGTCTATGATGCTCGGGAGACAACGTTCCTTCAAGAGGTAAGTTCTTGTACTTTTAATACGATACGGCTTGCAAGCAGGCAACAAAACGTTATGCAGCCTAGCAAGCTAGTGCTAGGACTAACGGTTGTACGTAAACATGCCGGGGTTCCGTCGAATCATGCTCTAAAGCAGGGGTGTCAAACTCATTTTTGTCACGGGCCACATCGTAGTTATGACTTCCCTCGGAGGTCCGCGACAACTGTGAACCCATATAAATGAAAGATTACCTCCTATACTGTAATTACATACAGTATACACAACACATTGATGAATAGCCAGTTTTGAAATCAGAAGCCTATCGAAGCATGTTTTTCAACTACAACCCCAATTCCAATGAAGTTGGGATGTTGTGTTAAACATAAATAAAAACAGAATACAATGATTTGCAAATCATCCATCCATCCATTTTCTGAGCCGCTTCTCCTCACTAGGGTCGCGCGAGTGCTGGAGCCTATCCCAGCTGTCATCGGGCAGGAGGCGGGGTACACCCTGAACTGGTTGCCAGCCAATCGCAGGGTACATAGAAACAAACAACCATTCGCACTCACAGTCATGCCTACGGGCAATTTAGAGTCTTCAATTAATGCATGTTTTTGGGATGTGGGAGGAAACCGGAGTGCCCGGAGAAAACCCACACAGGAACGGGGAGAACATGCAAACTCCGATTTGCAAATCATGTTCAACTTATATTTAATAGAATACACTGTAAAGACAAGATATTAACGGTTCAAACTGATAAACTTTATTGTTTTTAGCAAATAATCATTAACTTAGAATTTTATGGCTGCAACACGTTCCAAAAAAGCTGGGACACGGTCATGTTTACCACTGTGTTACATCACCTTTTCTTTTAACAACATTCAATAAACGTTTTGGAACTGAGGACACTAATTGTTGAAGTTTTGTAGGTGGAATTCTTTCCCTTTCTTGCTTGATGTACAGCTTCAGCTGTTCAACAATCCGTGGTCTCCATTGTCGTATTTTATGCTTCATTAGTGCGCCACACATTTTCAATGGGAGACAGGTCTGGACTGCAGGCAGGCCAGTCTAGTACCCGCACACTTTTACTTCGAAGCCACGGTGTTGTAACACATGCAGAATGTGGTTTGGCATTGTCTTGCTGAAATAAGCAGGGACGTCCATGAAAAAGACGTTGCTTGGAGGGCAGCATATGTTTCACCAAAACCTGTATGTACCTTTCAGCATTAATGGTGCCTTCACAGATGTGTAAGTTACCCATGCCATTGGCACTAACAGAGCCCCATACCATCACAGATGCTGGCTTTTGAACTTTGCTTCCATAACAGTCCGGATGGTTCTTTTCCTCTTTGGCCCAGAGGACATGACGTCCACAATTTCCAAGAACAATTTGAAATGTGGACTTGTCGGAAAACAGAACACTTTTCCACTTTGCTGATATCAGTCCATCTTAGATGAGCTCGGGCCCAGAGAAGCTGGCGGCGTTTCTGGGTGTTGTTTGATAAATGGCTTTTGCTTTGCATAGTAGAGTTTTAAGTTGCACTTACGGATGTAGCACCGAACTGTATTTACTGACATTGGTTTTCTGAAGTGTTCCTGAGCCCATGCGGTGATATCCTTTACACATTGTCGATTTTTGCTGCAGTGCCGCCTGAGGGATCGAAGGTCACAGGCATTCAATGTTGGTTTTCAGCCTTGCCGCTTACATGCAGTGATTTCTCCAGATTCTCTGAACCTTTTGATGATATTATGGACCGTAGATGATGAAATCCCTAAATTCCTTGCAATTGTACGTTGAGGAACATTGTCCTTAAACTGCTCGACTATTTTCTCACGTTCACAAAGAGGTGAACCTCGCCCCATCTTTGCTTGTGAATGACTGAGCAATTCAGGGAAGCTGAATCGATCTGTTGTGGTAAAGAAGGCGGTAAGCTGAAAGGCGAAGTTCTCGATTTACCGGTCGATCTACGTTCCTACCCTTACCTATGGTCAAGAGCTGTGGGTCGTGACCGAAAGAACAAGATCCCGGATACAAGCGGCCGAAATTAGTTTCCTCCGCAGGGTGTCCGGGCTCTCCCTTAGAGATAGGGTGAGAAGCCGGAAGGATCTCACAGTAGAGTTGCTGCTCCTCCACATCGAGAGGAGCCAGATGAGGTGGCATCTGATTCGGATGCCTCCCGAACGCCTCCCTGGTGAGATGTTCCGGGCACGTCCCACTGGGAGGAGACCCCGGGGACGACCCAGGACACGCTAGAGAGACTACGTCCTTCGGCTAGCCTGGGAACGCCGCAGGATCCCCCCGGAAGAGCTGGATGAAGTGGCTGGGGAGAAGGAAGTCTGGGTGTCCCTGCTAAAGCTACTGCCCCCGCGACCCGACCTATGATAAGCGGTAGAAAATGGATAGATGGATGGATGAACATTAAATGTATTGTATTTGTAGTGTCTTCAATTAAATATAGGTTGAACATGATTTGCTAATCATTGTATTCTGTTTTTATTTATGTTTAACACAACGTCCCAACTTAATTGGAATTGGGGTTGTATAAATCACACATGACCCACTCTAGCTAATTGGGGTTGTGTTAGATTTCTTTTCAAAGGGGGATTGGTAACAAAAAAATGCTTGCAAATATCTCAATGGTATTACACCAGAATTTTGAGCAATTTTGATTTGCTTCCGCGGGCCACATAAAATTATGTGGCGGGCTGGCTCTGGCCCCCGGGCCACCAGTTTGACACCTGTGCTTCGCGTGAATAAATGTTGACAACGGCATGCAAGTATGTTGACAACGGCTAGCACGGGAGGGCATGCGCCGCTCACAGTACGCAATCTTATTGGTCGACGTAAAGGTGTACTGTCAGAGAGTTGTCGTTGATATGTCACACTCTATCGAAGTTGTAAAAAAAAAACAAATAAATCAAAGTTGCAAGATTTTTTTATTTTTTTTTGCCCCTGTCCCAGCTTTTATGGAAAGTGTTGCAAGGATCAAATTCAAAATGAGAGAGTATTTTCATAAAACAATGTTCATCAGGTTAAACATTAAATATTAGACTTTACAGCGATTTTTATCGGCCTGATCGGGATCCGCCGATATTAGCATTTTATGCTGATCGGCTTTGTCATAATCCGCCGATCCGATCAATGGGAAAAAACAAACAAAAAACAACATGTCGGCGGTGTGGGATAGACAACACGTATAAGACAGACAACACGTAATGCCCGGATCAGGCTACAAGACAAATTTGCTCATGTCAGACTACTGCAATAAAATCTTCTATTCCGATACCACCGCATCCCGTTTTTTATGATCATTGGGCTTTATCTTGTCAACTCAAATGCGACCGGATACACTCGTTACGTGACGACGACAAGAGTGGATCGCGCCAACTGTATTACAAGGACAAAATGGGGGAAAACGTGTGTTGGTGCTCAGGACAGGAGAGGACATTCGTTTAAGGCTTGCTTGAGGTGTGTTCACGTCCTTATAATACGATACGGCTCGCAAGCAGGCAACAAAACGTTATGTAGCCTAGCAAGCTAGTGCTAGCACTAACAGTTGTAGGTAAACATGCCGCCGTTCTGTCGAATCATGCTTTAAAGTTTTGGTGTGGGAGAAGTAATTCAATTACAGTAAGTTAGCACCCATTATTTCTGTCATGTTGTAATGTTGGCTTGACCTGACTGATTAGAATACACAATCTGACTAAAGCAGTGATTTCCAACCTTGATGATGATCATAGGAACATATTTTACAATTGAAAAAAATCTCACGGCACACCAACAAACTAAAATGTCACAAAAAGTGGATACATTAATTACTGTATGTACTTCCTGCCATCTAATCGAAGACCATTCATTTGTTCTGTCTGTCACGATGCCTCACTGGCATAAATAGATTTATTATTTATTGTAAATATAATTTTTTTGAGCAATTAAGTACACAAGTATATACAGTAAATGAACAGGTCATTTAAATAGACACATTCGTCCAACTTGTGATCGGATCGGTGATCGTTTTTTTAAACTCGCTGATCAGTGATCGGCCCCAAAAATCCTGATTGTGTCAAGCATATTAAATAGCTCGTCTTTGTAGTGTATTCGATTGTTGGTTGAAAAGGATTTGCAAATCATTGTATTCTGTTTCTATTTACAGTGCTGTGAAAGTGTTGGACCCCTTCTCAAATTCTTATATTTTGCAGTTTCCCCACTTTTTTTAAGATAATCAAACAAATGTAAATAGACTAATATAACCCAAGTGACCTTAAAATGCTCTTTTTCAATGGTGATTTATTTTATTTCAAATTTTTTTTTACAAAAAAAACTATTCAAAGTTTCCTGGCCCTGTGTGGAAGAAGTAATGGCTCCCTAACCCTAATAACCTTTTGGGCCATCCTCAGCAGCAACAACTGAAATCAAGCATTTTCTATAACTGGCAATGAGTTTTTTTACATCTCTGTGGAGATATTTTGGCCCACTCTTCCTTGCAGAATTGTTTGAATTCAGCAGAAATTAATGGTTTTCAGCATGAAGGTCCTTTTTAAGGTCATGTCACGACATTTCAATCTGATTCAAGTCTGGACTTCGACGAGGCCACTCCAAAACCTTCAGAAGAACCCAATCAGAAGTTGACATGCTGGTGTGTTTTGGATCGTTATCCTGCTGCAGAACCCAAGTGCACTTCAGCTTGAGGTCACAAACTGATGGCTGAACTTTCTCCTTCAGGGTTTTCCGTTAAAGAGCAGAATTCATGGTTCCAGCAATCACAGCAAGTCGTCCAGTTCTTGAAGGAGCAAAGCAACCCAAGACCATCACACTACCACCACCATGTTTGACTGTTCGTATGATTACTTTTTCTGTGAGATATTTACGCCAGATGTAAAGAGACACACCTTCCAAAAAGCTAATTTCTTCTCGTCAGTCCATATAATATTCTCCCAGAAGTCTTGGGGATCATTACGATTTTTTGGGGGGGGGTTTCTGTTGCAAAAGTAAGACGAGCCTTTCTGTTCTTTTTGGTCAGCAGTGTTTTTGCCTTGGAACTCTGCCATGGTTGCCATTTTTGCCCAGTCTCTTTCTTATTGTTCGGTCATGAACACTGACCTTAACTATGGCAAGGGAGGCCTGCAGTTCTTTAGATGCTGTCCCGGGTTCCTTTGTGGCCTCCTAGATGAGTCATTGCTGTTCTCTTGGGGTAAACTTCGTTGGGCTGCCACTCCTGGAAAACTGTTCCTAAACTGATCCTAAAGCTTTCGAAATGGCTTTTATCACTCCTTCTAGACTGATAGATGTCAATTTTATTTTACTTTATTTCTCGACTGTTCTGGAATTTCTTTGGATCATGTCATTTTGTTGCAGCTGTTTTAGATCTTTTGTCTGACTTGATTTTGTTGGGACAGATTCTGTTTAAGTGATTTCTTGATTGAAGAGGTAATCAGGCTTGGGTGTGATCAGTGAAAATTAACCCAAAATTGTGATTAGCCACAATTAATTCATTGTTTAACATGGGGGTAATTACTTTTTCACACAAGACCAGGTAACTTTGAATAGTTTATTTTCTTAATAAATAAAATCACCATTTTAAAACAGCATTTTAAGTTCATGGGTTATATCTGTTAGATATTTACATTTGTTTGATGATCATGACATTAAAGTGGTGGAACTATGCAAAAATATAAGAATTGGAGGAGGGGGCCAACACTTTTTCACGGAACTCTACATTATACACAATGTCCCAACTTTACTGGAATTGGGATTTGTAAGTAATTTATATGCTTTGTTTCAAACAATTTAACTTATAACAAGTACACTGATAGTATTTAGACAGATGATGCAAAATAGGTCTTAAACCTAAATGTTGACTATTAACCAGAAGTTAAAATAATTTACTGTATTTTTATCATTGTGGTGAAAATGTACAGTACTTCCATCTTTGCTTCTGTATAATTTAGCAAACCAATAAAGGATTAAGCAAAGCCTTCAGACAGATTTTCAGTTTTCTCAAAAAAATAAAAATAAATCAAAAGCAGGTCTAAGCACTCTTCACAGACTCTTTCATATCTGTAACAAATGCAAAATGTTGCTTCAGCTCCATTGACTCTGCCACATGCCAGAACCGTTGTAATTTGCTCTAAAGCAATTGTGGTAAATCCAAACGGATAACAATAAAACATGCATTTTTTTTTCTTTTGCTGAGTACAAGCTAAGTTAAAAATTAAATGTGCCAATTGAAACAAAATTAATGAACAGGATAACAAAACTTATTTTTGACTGATCAATGAAGTGTGCAGTAGAGTTTATAACGTATACATCACACACAACTTCATGTTAACGCCAAAGCTAGCACAGGAGGTCAAACTAAAATATTACAAACCAATGAAGTCAGTGGTTTGAATTTGCCATGGCAGTGACAGAGAAACTAATCCCGTATCATACAGTACACTCAGTGCACAATTGGACATTTTAAAAGCCAAAATTGCAAAGTTCTGTAATCACTTAGTGGGGGAAAAATTTTTTTTGAAAAATATTTTCTTCCAGAATTTCAAATGATTCAGCCCTTCCTTCAAAACTAGTGGGCTCCTGTATAAACGTGTGATAGAAAATACGGTTTTCAACAGGTGCTTGTAACGTTTGGTAAAAGTCAAAAGATTTCCAAGAACAGTGGTGGCACCTCCTGTGTGAATGATCTGTATTATATGCGATTTTTTTTGTTAGAAAAGTTTGGGGAATGCTGTTACAACATGACTTTGCGCTTGGTGGGAAAAAACAAGGTGCAACAAGGCATGCTTGGCTGAGTGTGGTCTGCACAGAGCAATGATATCATTAAACAGATCTACTTTCCCTACACCTCAGGACCAAGCACCGAACCTAGGGCGCCACCTGCAGTACAGGGCGCCATTAAGCCCAGCACTGCCACTGCCCCTGCCCATGTGCTAATTCTAAGCATAGAAATAAATTAAACTCGCTTTTCTATGTTTTGGTTTCGACTTTATATTTTTTGAATCAAAATATATATTGCAATTGGAAACATTTCCATTCAACAAAATGTACAGTTCCTTGTTATTGTAAAATAGCTTGTAAAAATAGGCAGGAAATCCCAGCATGCTCTCAAAATATTAGAATTTAACCCTGTAACCTTTTATACTTTATTTAACATTGCAAAGTTGTACTACATACCAGTAGGACTTGAAGGATGGTGACAGCTGTCCTAATGTTTATTTTTCTACGGAAATGCAACTAATTTAATGGCAGCAAGACTGAAAACTCGAGTTATTGTGCTACAAGATTTGCAGTGATAACTGTAAAACTGTTTATTTTATGCCAGATTAAAAGCTAATAATGATAAAAGCTTGTCAAATTCATTCACTTAGAGGAGTAAGGCTAAAAGGCAAGATGGATAATGGTGTACAGTATATTTGTAATAACTGCTAAAAATATGTGTGTGCACACGCGTATGCGTTCGTGTGGGGTGTGTGTTTTCTATGAGGGGCCGTTAGGCTCATTATTCTATATCTATCTGTGTAGATCTATATTTATGTCTAAAACTATTTGTCACACACACAAACGACTGAAAGCCTCTCATAAACACAACTCAAACACTCATGCGCACGAGTCTTGCTCTCATAAAGACTACTCAAACACTCATAAACACTACTCAAACACTCTCATACACACAAGTCTTAGACAATACAGATCGAGACATATAGATAGATAAATTTTGACAAATAGTTCTAGACTTATAAATATAAACACATAGATATAGATATATACATTTTGACAATTATATTTAGACATAAATATGTCTATATGTCATAAATATAGATCCCCTCCTTGAGCCGTCACCTTATCGTGGTGGAGGGGTTTGTGTGTCCCAATGATCCTAGGAGCTAAGTTGTCTGGGGCTTCACGCCCCTGGCAGGGTCACCCATGGCAAACAGGTCCTAGGTGAGGGACCAGACAAAGCAAGGCTCCAAAGACCCGTATGATGAGAAAAATTATTGGATTATGTTTTCCCTTGGGTCACCAGGGCCCCCTTCTGGAGCCAGGCCTGGAGGTGGGGCTCGAAGGCGAGCACCTGGTGGCCGGGGTTGCACCCGTGGGTAACGTGGGTCCCTCTTCCCATGAGCTCACCACCTGTGGGAGCGGCCATAGGGGTTGGGTCGGGTGCAGCCGGGCCTGCACCCACGGGGCCTGGCTGGGCACAGCCCGAAAGGGTAACGTGGGTCCCCCTTCCCATGGGCTCACCGCCTGTGGGAGGGGCCATAGGGGTCGGGTGCAATGCGAGCTGGGCGGTAGCCGAAGGCGGGGACCTTGGCGATCCGATCCCAGGCTACAGAAGCTGACTCTCGGGACGTGGAATGTCACCTCTCTGGCAGGGAAAGAGCCCGAGCTGGTGTGTGAGGTCGAGAAGTTCCAACTAGATATAGTCGGACTCGCCTCCACGCACAGCTTGGGCTCTGGTACCAGTCCTCTCGAGAGGGGTTGGACTCTCTTCCACTCTGGAGTTGCCCACGGTGAGAGGCGCCGAGCAAGTGTGGGTATACTTATTGCTCCCCGGCTCGGCGCCTGTACGTTGGGCTTCACCCCGGTGGACAAGAGGGTAGCCGCCTTCGGGTGGGGGGACGGGTCCTGACTGTTGTTTGTGCCTATGCACCAAACACCAGTTCAGAGTACCCACCCTTTTTGGAGTCCTTGGAGGGGGTGCTGGAGAGCGCTCCCGCTGGGGACTCCATCGTTCTGCTGGGGGACTTCAATTCTCACGTGGGCAATGACAGTGAGACCTGCAAGGGCGTGATTGGGAGGAACGGCCCCCCGATCAGAACCCGAGCGGTGTTCTGTTATTGGACTTCTGTGCTCGTCACGGATTGTCCATAACTAACACCATGTTCAAGCATAAGGGTGTCCACACGTGCACTTAGCACCAGGACACCCTAGGTCGGAGTTCGATGATCGACTTTGTGGTCGTGTCATCGGACCTGCGGCCGCATGTCTTGGACACTCGGGTAAAGAGAGGGGCGGAGCTGTCAACTGATCACCACCTGGTGGTGAGTTGGCTCCAATGGTGGGGGAAGATGCCGGTCCGACGTGGCAGGCCCAAACGTATTGTGAGGGTCTGCTGGGAACGTCTGCCGGAATCCCCTGTCAGAAGGAGTTTCAACTCCCACCTCCGACAGAACTTTGCTCATGTTCCGGGGGAGGCGGGGGGGATCGAGTCCGAGTGGACCATGTTCCGCACCTCCATTGCTGAGGCGGCCGACCGGAGTTGTGGCCGTAAGGTGGTCGGTGCCTGTCGTGGGGGCAATCCCCGAACCCGTTGGTGGACACCAATGGTGAGGGATGCCGTCAAGCTGAAGAAGGAGTCTTATCGGGTCTTTTTGGCCTGTGGGACTCCTGAGGCAGCTGATGGGTACCGGCTGGCCAAGCGGAATGCAGCTTTGGTGGTTGCTGAAGCAAAAACTCGGGCATGGGAGGAGTTCGGTGAGGCCATGGAGAAAGACTTCCGGATGGCTTCGAGGAAATTCTGGTCCACCATCCGACGTCTCAGGAGGGGAAAGCAGTGCACCATCAACACTGTGTATAGTGGGGATGGGGCACTGCTGACCTCGACTCGGGACGTTGTGAGGCGGTGGGGAGAATACTTCGAAGACCTCCGCAATTCCATCGACACGCCTTCCCATGAGGGAGCAGAGTCTGGGTTCTCTGAGGTGGGCTCTCCTATCTCTGGGGTTGAGGTCACGGAGGTTGTTAAAAAGCTCCTCGGTGGCAGGGCCCCGGGGGTGGATGAGATTCGCCCGGAGTTCCTCAAGGCTCTGGATGTTGTAGGGCTGTCCTGGTTGACACGCCTCTGCAACATCGCGTGGACATCGGGGACAGTGCCTCTGGATTGGCAGACTGGGGTGGTGGTCCCCCTTTTTAAGAAGGGGGACCGGAGGGTGAGTTCCAACTACAGGGGGATCACACTCCTCAGCCTCCCTGGTAATCTCTATTCAGGGGTGCTGGAGAGGAGGGTCCGTCGGGAAGTTGAATCCCAGATTCAGGAGGAGCAGTGTGGTTTTCGTCCTGGCCGTGGAACAGTGGACCAGCTCTACACCCTTGGCAGGGTCCTCGATGGTGCATGGGAGTTCGCCCAACCAGTCTACATGTGTTTTGTGGACTTGGAGAAGGCGTTCGACCGTGTCCCTCGGGTGGTCCTGTGGGGGGTGCTTCGGGAGTATGGGGTACCGAACCCCCTGATACGGGCTGTTCGGTCCCTGTACGACCGGAGTCAGAGTTTGGTCCGCATATCCGGCAGTAAGTCGGACTCGTTTCCGGTGAGGGTTGGACTCCGCCAAGGCTGCCCTTTGTCACTGATTCTGTTCAGAACTTTTATGGACAGAATTTCTAGGCGCAGCCGAGGCGTAGAAGGGGTCCGGTTTGGTGGCCTCAGTATTGCATCTCTGCTTTTTGCAGATGATGTGGTTCTGTTGGCTTCATCAAGCCGTGACCTCCAACTCTCACTGGAGGAGTTCGCAGCAGAGTGTGAAGCGGCTGGGATGAGAATCAGCACCTCCAAATCTGAGACCATGGTCCTCAGTCGGAAAAGGGTGGCGTGCCCTCTCCAAGTCGGGGATGAGATCCTGCCCCAAGTGGAGGAGTTCAAGTATCTTGTTCATGAGTGAGGGAAGATTGGAACGGGAGATCGACAGGCGGATCGGTGCAGCATCTGCAGTGATGCGGACTTTGTATCGATCCGTTGCGGTAAAGAAGGAGCTAAGCCGAAAGGCGAAGCTCTCGATTTACCGGTCGATCTATGTTCCTACCCTCACCTATGGTCACGAGCTGTGGGTCGTGACCGAAACAACGAGATCCCGGATACAAGCGGCCGAAATGAGTTTCCTCCGCAGGGTGTCCGGGCTCTCCCTTAGAGATAGGGTGAGAAGCTCGGTTATCCGGGAGGATCTCAGAGTAGAGCCGTTGCTCCTTCACATCGAGAGGAGCCAGATGAGGTGGCTGGGGCATCTGATTCGGATGCCTCCCGGACGCCTCCCCGGTGAGGTGTTCCGGGCACGTCCCACCGGGAGGAGACCCCGGGGACGACCCAGGACACGCTGGAAAGACTACATCTCTCGGCTGGCCTGGGAACGCCTCGGGATCCCCCCGGAAGAGATGGATGAAGTGGCTGGGGAAAGGGAAGTCTGGGCGTCCCTGCTAAAGCTACTGCCCCCGCGACCCGACCTCGGATAAGCGGTAGAAGATGGATGGATGGATGGATAAATATAGATCTACACAGATAGATAGGTAGATAGGATAAGCAGTATATAAGTTGGATGGATACATTTATAATGGGTTAAATAGTACATATAATTATTACTATATAGTAATGGGTTTAAGTTTGTATATATATAAAGTATTATGCTAAGAAGAGCACGAAATACTTCAAACTCAGTAAGACATTCACCTAGATGTGAAGCAGTCTTCCAGTATGTACAAGGAAGTCGTCTGTGAAGTACTAAGCCTCTATCTATCTATCTATCTATCTATCTATCTATCTATCTATATTTATAAGTCTAGATCTGTATTTGTCTAAATCCATCTGTTTATCTATATTTATAAATCTTGATCTATTTGTCAAAATATATCGATCTATCTACCGAGCTGTGTAGATCTATATTTATGTCTAAGTCTATTTGTCAAAATGTCTAAATCTATCTATCTTAAAATAAATCTCCCAAGATATTTTTTTTTTCACAAGCACGTATGCGCGCATTTGAGATGTTTAGGTGAAAGGATTTGAGTATATTTTATGAATGGATTTGAGGATGGTATGTGAATAGAGTTGACGTTTAGCCGAGCTTATTTGACCTGTATGTGTGCAGACATTTGACGTTAATGTGAGTCTGTATTTGTATGAGTTGAAAAGGAAGTGGTTTCAAAATAAAATATGGCATTGACCAACAGCCATAAAGTACAATAGTATGCCTAACTTAAGCAGTAGCGTTACATAGCATTATACTGTAAAGTACATACAGTACATATATATTTATAATGTATATATGTCGTATACTTGTTGATTATTGTGTTACGCTTTTCCTCATTGATTTAAAATGCCTGCTTTTAATGTGTAAGTGCTGCAGGATATGATGTAATGGTCGGCCAATCAGAAACCGTGTCATGTATGACGTAGGGCTATGCTGGCTTGTCTATCAAGAGCGAGACGCCATTAACCGGACGCGGATGTTCCCGAATAAATGTGCCTTTCGGGCTAAAGCGCAAGTGGACGTGTGTTTACTCCTGGACTCAAGACAGAGTTTCAACACCGCTGCGTTACAATCTGAAATGTATACGGTTCGTTGCAGGCAGCATGGCCGGTGTACCTCATGAGGTGGCCAAAGGGAATGAAGTAATTTAATTGTGGTAGTGAAACTCGTGTCATAGATATGCACTACAGACTACACGCACTCAGAGTCAAATATTTCATTACTTTTTTTAATATAGGTACATCTCAATAAATTAGAATATAGTTGAAAAGTTTTTCCTCAGTACTCAGAGTGATTAAACACTTAAGTACTTTTCCGAGGGCAAATTACAGCCTAATTTCTACATTAAAAATCACTTTATTTCTTGTATTAATTCACTATATCGTTTGACGTTATATTTTAGTTTCTCAATATGGAGATTTTTTTTTATTTGCTATGTGCTATAATCATCAAAATTATACATATTTTAAATATGAAATACTTCACTCAGTGTGTGCAGTGTGCAGTGCATCTCTATATTTTCACTTTTTGAATTGAACTAACCTAATAAAAGATTTACACTATTCACGTGTGAGCATAATCGACGTGTGCGTGAGCATGATTGACATAAACCCGTAAATGCCAGTGACGTGTGCGAGAATGTGATTGACGTGCTCGCATGAACCCATTTGAGGAGTGTTTGAGAGTGTTTGAGTAGTCTTTATGAGATCAAGACTCGTGTTCATGAGAGTAATGTTAATGAGAGTGTGTGAGTCGTCTTTATGAGAGCAAGACTCATGTGTATGAGTGCTTGAGTAGTGTTTATGAGTTTGAGTAGTCTTTATGAGAGCGAGACTCGTGCGTATGAGTGTTTGAGTAGTGTTTATGAGAATGTTTGAGTAGTCTTTGAGAGCAAGACTTGTGCGTATGAGTGTTTGAGTAGTGTTTTTGAGAGTGTTTGAGTAGTCTTTATGAGAGCAAGACTCGTGTGTATGAGAGGGTTTGAGTTGTGTTTATGAGAGCCTTTCAGTAGTTTTTGTGTGTGTGAAAGCATTTGAATAGTAAGTGTGAGAGCTAATCCTGAATAATGTCCCTAACGGCCCCTCATAGTCTTCAGTGGTTGATGTTGAACAGCAGACTGGGCAAAGTCTTCAGGTCCATTTGTGGCAACAGCCACAAGCAGTAGAGTACCAGCCACAGTACAAACAGCAGATAAGGCTCCCAGCTCTCACTCCAGCTAGGCATACACACAAAACAAAAACATAAAATCAGAAAGTTGTACACACTTTGTATTCATGAATTGATTAACAGGTCTTCTAAGGAGAGTTTCCTCCATATGATACTAAAATAATATTGGTTTGGGCAAACTGGTGAAAACTTTGGCTTTTGTATTCTGTTTTTAAGTACAGTGGTGCCTTGAGATACAAGTTTAATTCGTTCCGTCACCATGCCTTATCTCAAAACATATTTCCCCTTTAAAATGAATGGAAATGTAATTAATCCATTTCAGTCACCCAATAAACACAATTTTCTTTTAGATTTTTAATCAACAAAAGTAGCAGTATATCTTAAAATATAGTCATAAAAACATAATAGAAGAGAAAGTAAACATTAACTGGCTTTACGAAGTGTAATCAAGCCAAAAGTCTGCACACACACACTAGTAGATTTGCATGCTGTGGCTTTAAATGTGCTTTCTCTGTCTGTCTCTCTGTATGTCTGTCTATAAAGTTACGACTGTTTCGCACAGAAGATACAGTATGAGTGTTCTAGGTCCAGATACTAGACAGACAAAATACCAGCTTTCACAGGTTGTGTAAAAGAGTCTTAGGACAATAAAATCAGAATGAAAATAAGGAAGGAAGGCACCATCTTGTTCCAGGGTCATGTCACAGCGACAGCAGCCTCAGCAGAGAGGCACAAAAAGGGGTATTGGAGGAGGGTGTGTTCCAACTGCAGAACTACCAATCCAAAAGCACTGTCCATGTGATGTTGGAGAATTGTGCCAATTAAGACAGCCCTGATCTGTCATGTGTGTGTGTTCCGGGTTTTGTCTTCCCCCCCTGTTTCACACACACCTGCTCATGTGAGCATCTTCATCACCTGTGCCTCGTTCACCCTAATTACCCCTTGTATATAACCTCGTGTCTCATTTCCTCTCGTTGCCAGTTCGTTGTACCTTGTCGTCGCGTTCCAGCATTCCTTGTTTCCACGTCATAGATTCACAGTAAGACTTGACCCTGTTCCGATTATCGACCTTGTCTCTTTGCCTCATGTTTTTGGATACTGTTGCCTCTCTTGGATTGCCTGCCTGTGTACCGACCTATGCCCGTCTATTAAACCTCTCTTTTTGGAAACTGTCAATTTGTTTTGGAGTCGTGCATTTTTGGGTCCTATCCTCTGTTCCGTTCATGACAGAACGAACTGGCCAGAACATGGACCCAGCAGACTCAGACCCGGTGCGCAAAGCCCTTCAAGCGCAGGGTCAACGCCTCGCGAAGCAGGATGAGCAGATTGCCGCCCTCCACCTTCATCTCGAGGGACTGTCAAGGAATCAGGACAATATGATGAGACAGGTGGCCTCGCAGTTTGAACTTCTTTTGAAATTTTTTCAAGAGAAGGAACCAGTTGGCACCACACCCAGTACTGCCACGGTATTTCCGTGTGAAGTAGTCACCATGCAGCCACCTGCCACCTCCGCTGCTGTCTGCCCACAGCTCTCTCGACCGGAGAGGTTCTCTGGAGAATCTGGGAACATTAAGCCGTTCATCACGCAGTGCGAACTCCACTTTGAACTACAGGCAACCGCCTTCCCCACCGAGCGGGCAAAGATCGCATTCGTCATTTCCCACCTGACTGGTCGTGCGGAGGCGTGGGCTACTGCTGAATGGAGCCGCAATTCCGCCGCGTGTCATTCATGGGCTTTTTTCGTCAAGACTATGGAGCAAATTTTTCAATTTTCCACTCCTGATCGTGAGGCAGCTCGCTCCCTTGTCACCTTACAACAAGGCAAGCGCAGGGTGTCAGATTACGCGATTGAGTTTCGCATTCTAGCAGCTGAGACTCATTGGAATAATCGGGCGCTACTCGATGCCTTTTTTCAAGGACTGTCCCCCGCCGTCAAGGATCATTTAGTCCCGCTAGACCTGCCAACCGACTTGGACACTCTCATCGCTCTCGCCCTCAAGATCGACAGAAGGCTTTTGGATCGCGAGCTGGATGGAGTTCGGCGGAGGGATGCTTCACCGCGCACTTGGAGGACGAGCCTCGGTGACAAGCCAAACCAAGGCAGATTCCCTGCTGCCAGTCTCAATCCACTGGCTAGCGTCACCACGGATGAGCCCATGCAACTGGGCAGGTTCCGTCTCTCCCCTGAGGAACGTCAACGCCGGCTGAGGGAAGGGCGGTGCTTCTACTGCGGTCAGTTGGGTCATTCCGTGAGCAACTGTCACGTCAAAGTTGCCGGTGCCGGTAGCCAGGGCACGGGAGAGGTGAGTCTGAATTTCATTAAGGAAGACCCTACACGGGTTCTTCCTAAAGTGACACTATGCTCTCCTGATCAAGAAATTCATACACCTGTTTTAATTGACTCTGGTTCTGATGCAAATTTACTCAACTCCATCCTTGTTAGACGTATGCACCTTAGAACCTTTGGAATAAAACGCCACCGCAACACCTATGCTGCAGACGGCAGTTTTATGGGCAAGATCACTCACCGCACCCAAACACTCACATTGACATTCCCTGATTCTCACTCGGAACGTATTAGTTTTCATGTTTTTGACGCCATGAATCATGACGTTATCTTAGGGAACCCATGGCTGAAATTACATAACCCCCACATTGACTGGTCCTCTGGGCAGGTTATGTCATGGGGCAGCAATTGCGCCCGGAACTGTTTCAAGCCGCCACGTGATGTTCAGGGTCATGTTTCTAAGGACACTCCACAGACCCCATCTGCGGATCCTGATTTATCTCAAGTGCCCACCTGTTATCAGGATATTAAAGATGTTTTTTCCAAGTCCAAGGCCAAATCCCTTCCACCCCACAGACCTTATGACTGTGCTATTGACTTGCTGCCTGGAACCACACCCCCACGAGGGAGGTTGTTCTCTCTTTCAGGGCCGGAACACAAGGCCATGAAGGAATACGTAGAAGAATCACTGGCAGCCGGGATCATTCGCCCATCTTCATCCCCTGCGGGAGCAGGATTTTTCTTCGTGGACAAGAAAGACAAGACCCTGCGACCCTGTATCGATTACCGGGGTCTCAATGAGATCACGGTAAAAAACAGGTACCCTCTTCCTCTCATCTCCACCGCCTTTGAGTTCCTGGAGGGAGCCAAGATTTTCACAAAACTGGACTTAAGAAATGCATATCATCTAGTCAGGATAAGGGAGGGGGATGAATGGAAAACAGCATTCAACACACCAACGGGACATTATGAATATTTGGTAATGCCTTTTGGGCTTACTAACGCTCCAGCTGTTTTCCAGAACCTTGTCAACGATGTCCTGCGCGACATGTTGAATGTTTATGTTTTTGTTTATTTAGATGATATTCTGATATTCTCCCCGGATGAGGAGACTCACATTATTCATGTCCGCTCTGTTTTGCAGCAGTTACTGCAGAATCAACTCTATGTCAAGGCTGAGAAGTGTGAGTTCCACCAGGCGTCCGTTTCTTTTCTGGGTTTCATCCTGAGACCAACGGCCAAACCGAGAGGCTGAACCAGGACCTGGAGACGGGGCTCCGATGTCTCGCTTCACAGGAGCCGCGATCCTGGTCTCAGAAACTGGTTTGGGTCGAATTCTCCCACAATTCCCTCCCCTCTGCATCCACTGGTCTATCGCCTTTTCACGTTGTGCATGGTTACCAACCATCTCTGTTTCCTGCCATAGCCTCAGAATCCACAGTTCCAGCGGCATTAACCTTGGTGAGACGCTGCAGGAGGACCTGGGAGCGAGCCCGCCAGATGCTGCTGCGCCAGGGACGGTCCTACAAAGCCGCTGCTGACCGTCGGAGGACACCGGCCCCGAACTACAAAGTGGGTCAGCGAGTTTGGCTTTCGACCAAACATATTCCACTCCGGGTGGAGTCCAAGAAGCTCGCTCCCAGGTTCGTTGGGCCCTTCCCCATCACAAAAATCATCAACCCTGTCACCGTGAAGCTGAGCCTCCCAAGGTCTATGCGGGTCCACCCTACTTTTCACGTCAGCCTACTCAAGCCAGCCCGGGAGTCCCCTCTGGTCCCGCCTTCCAGGCCCCCTCCTCCCCCCCGGTTTGTGGATGGGGGCCCTGTCTTCTCTGTGAAGCGGCTGTTGTCATCTCGTCGGAGGGGCAGGGGATTTCAATATCTGGTGGACTGGGAGGGCTATGGGCCTGAGGAGCGTTCCTGGGTACCGTCTGCGTTTATCGTGGATGATTCGCTCATTCGGGACTTCCACGTTGCGCATCCAGGGGCCCCAGGGCCGTCTGGGGCCGGCCGTTAAGGGGGGGGGTACTGTCATGTGTGTGTGTTCCGGGTTTTGTCTTCCCCCCCTGTTTCACACACACCTGCTCATGTGAGCATCTTCATCACCTGTGCCTCGTTCACCCTAATTACCCCTTGTATATAACCTCGTGTCTCATTTCCTCTCGTTGCCAGTTCGTTGTACCTTGTCGTCGCGTTCCAGCATTCCTTGTTTCCACGTCATAGATTCACAGTAAGACTTGACCCTGTTCCGATTATCGACCTTGTCTCTTTGCCTCATGTTTTTGGATACTGTTGCCTCTCTTGGATTGCCTGCCTGTGTACCGACCTATGCCCGTCTATTAAACCTCTCTTTTTGGAAACTGTCAATTTGTTTTGGAGTCGTGCATTTTTGGGTCCTATCCTCTGTTCCGTTCATGACATGATCTAGGGATTCCATCCACCCCCTGCGCCCTACAACAAGGAGCATTTTAGCCACCTCGGCGATCTCAGCCAAACTGATAGAAGAGCCCAACTTGGAGTCCAAAGACTCTGCTTCTTCACTGGAAGGTGTGTCTGTGGAATTTATTCGGTTAAGGTTAAGTAGGTACTTTCCCCATCGACTCACAATGTCTCAAGTCAAGGGCTCCAGTGCCACAACCCCACTATACACAAGGTTGATGGCGCATCACTTTCTGCCACTAGAATGTCCTTGAAGCCGTCCGGAAGTCATTCTTTATGGCCTTGCTGAATTCCTCCCATGTCTTGCCTTAGCCACTGCCGAAGCCTGCCGGTACCCATCAGGTGCCTGCAAGGACTCCATCTTGAGGGCATCTTTCACTGCCAGTGTCTACCAACGGGTTGGATGATCTAGTCGATTGCCTCAATAATGGAGGCACACATTAGGGACCACTCGACATGATCACAAAGTTGATCATGGAACTGTGGCCTAAAGTCCCCTGGTGCCAAGTGCACAAATGGACACCATTATGCTTGAACATGGTGTTCAAACAATCAGTGACAGAAGTCTAATGACAAACTTGGTGAAGGACCAGATCTTACCAAAATTCGGAGTCCCCATTCCTATTTTTTCTGGAGAATGCTGTCATGGTTGTCTGATTGTCCTGTGAGTAGATGAGGGAAAAAACAAACTGTTCTAAGTATGTAATAATGCAGTCAGGCTCAACAGAGGAGAGTCCAGTGTAAAGCCAACCATTGCATGAGAGAATTGAACTCTGTTCCGTTGACGTAGGACTGGAGGGATCATTATTTCGTTCTGACAGGGAATTTTAGTGCCAAGTCTGAAAGGAAAATTCAGATCAGTTGAGGCGGAGCTGTAAAAGCAACAGAATACAGTATTACAATAACACACATGATTCAAATCATATCTACACTGAAAAATGTAAAATAGTTTTGTACTTATTTTCACTTGTTCTGGACTAGTAATGATTATTTTCTAACCATTTTTTCCCCACTGCCTAAAGACAGTAGTACCCATTACCCACTAGGTCATTTGTATGGTGCTTGGGCACATTTGACCTCTGAAGTCCAGATAGTGACTTTTGTGACTTTGTGAGGACTGCACTCAAGCGTGGTACACTTCCCTAGCTCAAGCGCAATTGGATGAGGTGGGTCTGTGCCCCGCACAGGGAAATGTGTGCGTTTCATATAATTAAGTATGACTGCTCTTCTCTCCTACCAGATAAGGATAACCATCACACTGAAAAAACAAAACAAAACTGAATGACTCGAAAAAAGTGAGACTCAATGGGATAATACTGATATACAGTGGAACTTTGATAAAACATACTTCGATTTGATGGATATCGGATAAAACAGACCTTCGGGACTGAACAATGTGTCCAAAAATAGTTTCCATTTGTCATTTAAAATGCAGTTGAAAAAGTATGTCAGTTACAGAATTGGCTGCTGTTGTTTACTGGCGCTGTGGTGCAATGCAGGCAGAGATTGGGACTGACATATTTCTGGGTCACACATATACAATATGACTAGATCCAATTCCAAAAGATGCGCCTCCAGTGCCTATGAAGCCGCCATGTTGAATGTGGGGCATTGACGTGGCGGCCATGTGATGATGGTCCTATCTATTGTCTATTCTTCATCGAGCGAGAGCGAGAGCAAGAGGCATGGCTCTGAGGAATACAAAACAAGACTTTGGGGTCTTGGTCATGCTATTTTTGGTACAGTAACTGTTTTTTTTTTTGTCAAGCCGTTCGCTTTGGCAACAGATTTGGAACTCGGAAGCGCACAAACATTAGCTGGATGGCTGGGGGTTGACGGAGTATCCCGATCGGACAAGTGGTCGGGGTGCACTGTCTCACGCTCCTCTAAGAATCTTTTATTTTTATTTTTTCTTTGTGCTTCCCGGTACTAAATGTTCCGTGGCCTTGTACCGGTCCACAGCCCAGTGGTTATAATGATGCTCATTTCAGCTCGTCTAACAGTGGAGGTTAAACAAGGGAGAATAGCTTGTTGCTACTTGGTAACTGGTACAAGCAGAGTGGTAAAAGCCACAATTTTAAAGATTTGTACATCTCATTCGTGCTCACGAGCGTGGAAAACTTAATTTTTGCAGAGGAGCTCTGCACTGACTGTTGTGGTGGCACTCAAAGGGAAGAGAAAACAAAAACATTGCTAAATACGCTATGGTACTTTTTGGTATGATGTGTAGTTTGATTACAATGGCTTGCTTGTAAACCAAGTCTTATTATTTTAGCTGCATTCATTGATTACTTTATAGCAGTGATTCTCAAAGTTTGGTATGTACCACTAGTGGTACGTGGGTTCTCTCTAGTGGTACATGAAAGAATCACCGAATTAAATGCAATTTTACAAAGTTTAAATAAATCCAATACAATCAACCACATTAGAATTAAATTTGGAGCTATGCATACAGCCTGTTTAAAATGTTTGTTTAAATACAGTATTTTTCTTTACTTTTCATGTACAGTACATTTGTTTTACTTTTCAAGTATAGGACATTTTGGAAGTACAGTACATACATTTGCAGTTAATCCTGAATAACTGCTTGTTTTTAAACTTTTTTTAAGTACAATTTTTATTTCACTTTTATGTGCAATTAATTTTAATTGAGTCATTATTTAAGTAGTTTTTTTTTATTTTCACTGTGTGGCTTAATATGAATAAAGGGCCTATTCTGTCAGCAGTTAAAAAGAATACTAAATAGAAAATCAACAACATTGTTCAATTGTCAATACTAGTTTTACTTGTGAAGTGTGATATGTGCAAAAACACTGCAACTAAAATGATTTCCCAATGCAGAAAGAACAGAAATAGGAATGAAAATGCTGTTCATAAAACTGTATTCAAATAAAATGTATCCTTTTGTTGAATGCGAAATGAAACATGAATAAGATACAGTATTAGTTGTTTATTCAAATATACCAGTCTATAATCCTCATCCCCACTCTTTATGGTATGCTCTCTCGATTCTCACAAGGTCAGTCTTCATTTATCTCATCTACATATTGCACTTGTCCAGTACATTTAAGGAAATATCACAGCAGAGTGCAAGAGAGCCAAGTCAAAAAACCTCCATTGCCATAACACTAGTTTACCCCTGGGTGAGCTAACTTTCTAAATCTACCAGGAATCTAAGAATAGAAAGCCTACCTCATAGTGCTTTCACAGGAAGAGCCTTGGCTATCTTGCTGAGCCTCACTGAGATCACTGCAGTCAGGTGGAAAAACACAGCCTATGAGTCCTCTGATTTGCGCCAAAGGCAACTGGCACTGTTCTTTTTGTTCAGATGTTCTTAAAGTCTTATATTTGATGGCAGTCTTCACCTAATAAGAGCAAGACAAAAAGAGGGGTTGTGTAAGTGCTGAGCAAACAGAATAAGGACCAATGTAGTGACAGCCTACATGTTTTTCTGTAATGTACACAATGTGAGCCTGCGTTAAATACACCATTCCTATGATAAAACAAACATTTTATCGGCATATCTGTGAGGAAAAAGATGTCTCTTATACATGTCGGTGTGTTCAAAGGAAACAAACCTCTCCAGGGGCTTTTATGTTGGACTACTATTCAGTATTTGGTTTAAACAATTTGGGCCCAGGTGCAGCTAATCCCATCAATGACCTGCCTATGGTCAAAAGTGCAAGCACACAGAAATAAATACCAGAGGAGAAACAGCTAGGCCTTGTTCACGCTGCAAATCAATATTTGTTCATCAAATCGGACTTCGGTCATTTGTAAGTGACCAGACCAGATTTGTTGCGTTGACACATCAGCGCGCAGCCGTATGTGACACATATGGGTCATTTTCATATAATCAGGTCAATAATGGTTTATAAAGACACCTGTTTAAAAAAAAAAAAAAAAAAAAAAAAAAAAATGTTCAAACATGCCACAGTAAAGTCCCATTTTCAAAAAATTATTGACGATTTAAACTCCATCCATCCATTTTCCGTACCACCTATCCTCACTTGGGCCGTGGGCGTTCTGGAGCCTATCCCAGTTGACTCTGGGCGGGAGGCGGGGTACACCCTGAACTGGTCGCCAGCCAATCGCAGGGCACATACAGTATAAACAAACAACCATTCGCACTCACATTCACACCTATGGGCAATTTAGTATCTCCAATTAACTTACCATGCATGGTTTTGGAATGTGGGACGCAGGCATGGGGAGAACATCCAAACTCTACAAAGGTGAGGCTGGATTTGAACCCAGGTCCTCAGAGGCAGATGTGATAACCAGTCATCTACCGTGCCACCCACGATTTAAAATTTGAGAGTTTTTTCATCTTTGTTGAACATATACAAAAAAACAAAACAAATCAACACAAAATAGTTATGACAAAATATAGTCTATATACTCTTTTATTAGATTATCCCATGGTTTTGTGTGATTTTATTACTTCAATAGTTCTTTGTTCAATAGTCCTTTGTTCTTGTGTGGCCTTTCCAAATATACTTAGGAGCTTAATTGTTTAAGATAACGTGGTAACTCGGACAGCATGCGACAGCAATGAAATAAATAACCTGAGTTGTGTTAGAAAACAATTTTTTAGTTCACTGAGGAGGGCACTTCCCTTCTTTCATCCTGTCTTCAACCTCCCTTTTCTCTCAAGGACAAGATGTGAATAGGTCTTTCTTCTCACTTTCCTTATTTCACTCCCATTTTTTCAGTTTAATTAGAAATTGCTTTTCCGTATGTGTCTCAGAGACAGGCAGAGACGCGAAGCAACTCTAAAGTCTCGACTCTCTCTCTTTCCAAAGATTTTAAAACTGCAAAAGACAAGATTGTTTCCGGATGTAATTTCCAAAACAAATTTGGTGTCAGAAGTGGGATCCTAGGATTGATTGCCGAGCCAGGGGACCCCAGGAGTGACTGATCCTCAAGGACCAACGCACGAGTCCTGCCTCCACCCAAAGAATTAAGGACGGGGGGGTTGCCGGGGCTCTGGATGTCGGCTATCACCTCAGGATCCAAACTGCCCTGTTGTCCTCCAAACAAAGAATTACGGTAAAGAACATTTTAATTCCTTGATAATTGGACTATTTCATATACTGTATTTGAAATAAGCTTGTCTCTGTAATAAGTGGTATTGGTAATTGCTCTTCTCACATTCCATTCATAAGGTTTGAGTCCTTAAAGGCCTGGTTAAAGTCCAGGTTAAAGTCCGGATTAAAGTCCAGGAATAAAGTCCCACGGTTGGAGTTCGGGGGTTAGGGGTTCAGGTCAACAGGTTCAAGTCCTACGGTTAGGAGTTTAGGTCTCCCGGTTGGAGTTAGACAATCAGGAGTTAGGTTCCCCAACAATTTCAAAGACGTTCGAATATTGTAAAAAATAGAAGCGCTTCTAACGGGTACTGAAAATGGGAAGAGCAAAGAAAAAGAATTACTGGTGTATACATCACCTGTCATGACCTACTGTATATGAGGGAAAAATATGGGGGGGGGGGGGGGGAATCTATGGAGTGTGTTGAGAAGTGGATAACTGAATATGGTTTCCCGGTGACAGGAAATTTAAGTGTTCAGCAGTTACAGCAACTGAAGGAAATGTTGGGGGGGAAAAGAAAGTTGTGAAACAACAAAACAAATAAAGTCAAGGACTTTGAACTTTTAGGGAAAAATGTCAAATGTATGGAAATGTTTTTGACTGTTAGATTTAGATGCGAACAGCGACAGAAGCTTTCTGACAAAAACTATGTGTAGGGCAAGTTACTGATAACTGGGTATCACCTGTGGTCTATCAGAGTTGGCCAAAGGGTGGATGTCAGGCTGCGGTCGCGAGCTGGGTTCCACAGTGGCCTCCACAAATCAATCACCCTTTGGCAAAGATCTAGAAGAGTGCAATCTGGAAAAAGACCAACAACACAACCATCTCCTGCGACCCACAGCACGGCGCTTCACACACAGCACTCCTCCTTTCCTACCTCAAGAGTAGCTGCCTCCCTCCCACACCGCCTGGCCTTGCGGAATGTTCTTGACAACTAATGGACACAAAGCATCGCTGAACCAGATTTGAGGAGGTTGAGGCCGGATACTGAACAGGTATCAGGGTTTAGAAGATGCTTCCATTGTGGAAAGAAGGGACAATGGATGAATATTGGATCAGAGACTGTCTGAAGAAGACAGATAAAAGGGCACGACATTTGCACTCATGGTGGCGATCGTGGTGGTGGACCCAGTTCGTCCGAACTCTGGCTGACTCAGACAGAGCGGCGCATTACTGGTGATATACAGACACACATGCATTCAACATAGCTGTTTCCTTTTGTTATTTTTTGCAATGAAGACGTGCTTGGCACTGACAACACTGCTTTGCTTAGGCTAGTTATTTACTGTAACTTACACAGTCACCACCAGACATTCATTTACACACTTATGGAGTTAATGTATGCAACTATGAAGTATAATTGATAGATCCCTTTGAATTAGAAAGATGTCCTCCCATCCCAACAACCGTGACTAATGCAAATAAGAATATTGAACTACCTGAAATGTAGAATCATGACTTGTAATCATCTGAGGATCTATTCCCCGCGTACATGTTTGGTCTGGGACCGAAAGCGTAGCAGTTTGGAACTGCTTGAACAAATCTACAGTGGGCTGGGGATTGTGTAACTTGGCCTGGGGCCTAAGGGACGGTAATCGGGAACTCACCCGAAGTGGAGGACGGTTACTTGTCATTTTTCAAGGTTTTGAGAAACTATTAACTAGTGGACATTTGGTCTTGCAAAAATAATTAAAATGCATTCATTGATGACAGAGAAATTTAAATAATCCAAGGTTTATTATTTTTTGGGATTAGATAAATCAAAATTCTGCTCAAACTCATTGTTAATTCCACTGGTATGAATAAATGATTCATACAAATGTGAAAAGCAAAATGTTAACTACTTACTGTGAGGGGTGAAAATATCAGTTTTGTGAAAATGAGAGTTAACATTTTGTTTGAAACAATTTTTGTTTCAAATGCTGTCAAATGATCAAAGTAAATTTATTTATACAGCACATTTTATACATTAAAAATGTAACACCAAGTGCTTTACAGACGAGAAAAGCTTTAAAGGTATTTGAGACTGAAGACAAGACTATCTGACTGACAAGACGTGTGTTCAACCTTCCATCCATCCATTCATTTTCCGAGCCGCTTCTCCTCACGAGGTTCGCGGGAGTGCTGGAGCCTATCCCAGCTATCTTCGTGCAGGAGGCGGGGTACACCCTGAACTGTTTGCCAGCCAATCACAGGGCACATATAAACAAACAACCATTCGCACTCACATTCACACTTACGGGCAATATTAGAGTCTTCCATCAACCTACCACGCATGTTTTTGGGATGTGGGAGGAAACCGGAGCGCCCGGAGAAAACTCACGCAAGCACGGGGAGAACATGCAAACTCCACACAGGCGGGGCCGGGGATTGAACCCCGGTCCTCAGAACTGTGAGGCAGACGCTCTAACCAGTCGTGACCATGCACCCGTATGTACAGGTTTGTGTGTGGTGTTTGCGAGACGAATGCTGGAATCTTGGCCAAGTGTTTTGGATGAAAGTGCGTTGTTTGACTGATTACTGGAAGATATGTTGTTCGCTGTGGAGACTGTATGTACATAGTGGGGCAAAAAAGTATTTAGTCAGCCACCAACTGTGCAAGTTCTCCCATTTAAAAATATGAGAGAGGCCTGTAATTTTCATCATAGGTATAACTCACCAATGAGAGACAAAATGAGGAAAAGAAATCCAGAAAATCACATTGTCTGATTTTTAAATAATTTATTAGCAAATTATGGTGGAAAGTAAGTATTGGTCAATATCAAAAGTTCACCTCAATATTTTGTTATTTACCCCATGTTGGCAATGACTGAGGTCAAACGTTTTCAGTAAGTCTTCACAAGGTTTTCACCCACTGTTGCTGGTATTTTGGCCCACTCCTCCATGCAAATCTCCTCTAGAACGGTGATGTTTTGGGGCTGTCGCTGGGCAATACAGACTTTCAACTCCCTCCAAAAATTTTCTATGTGGTTGAGATCTGGAGACTGGCTAGACCACACCAGGACTTGGACTTGAAATGCTTCTAACGAAGCCACCCCTTCGTTGCCCGAGCGGTGTGTGGGATTATTGTCATTCTGAAAGATCCAGCCACATTTCATCTTCAATGCCCTTGCTGATGGAAGGAGGGTTTCACTCAAAATCGCACAATACATGATGTTTCCACCCCCATGCTTCACACTAGGTATGGTGTTCTTTTGATTCAACTTGGCATTCTTTCTCCTCTAAACACGACAAGTAGAGTTTTTACTAAAAAGTTCTATTTTGGCTTCATCTGACCATTCTCCCAATCCTCTTCTGGATCATCCAAATACTCTCTAGCAAACTTCAGACGGGCCTGGACATATACTGGCTTAAGCAGGGGGACACGTCTGGCACTGCAGGATTTGAGTCCCTGGCGGCGTAGTCTGTTACTGATGGTAGCCTTTATTACTTTGGTCCCAGCTCTCGGCAGGTCGTTCACTAGGTCCCCCCGTGTGGTTCTTGGATTTTTGCTCACCATTCTTGTGATCATTTTGACCCCACGGGGTGAGATCTTGCGTGAAGCCCCAGATCGAGGGAGATTATCAGTGGTCTTGTATGTCTTCCATTTTCTAATAATTGCTCCCACAGTTGATTTCTTCACACCAAGCTGCTTACCTATTGCAGATTCAGTCTTCCCAGCCTGGTGCAGGTCTACAATTTTGTTTCTGGTGTCCTTTGACAGCTCTTTGGACTTGGTCAGAGTGGCTTTTATACTGATAACGAGTTTGAACAGGTGCCATTAATACAGGTAACGAGTGGAGGACAGAGGAGTGTCTTAAAGAATTTACAAGTCTGTGAGAGCCAGAAATCTTCCTTGTTTGTAGGTGACCAAATACTTCTTTACCACCATAATTTTCTAATAAATTCTTTAAAAATAAGACTGTGATTTTCTGGATTTCTTTTGTCCTCATTTTGTCTCTCATCGGTGAGGTATGCCTATGATGGAAATTGCAGGCCTCTCTCATCTTTTTAGGTGGGAGAACTTGCACAATTGGTGGCTGACGAAATACTTTTTTGCCCCACTGTATCTGTGTGTGTGTTATTGCTTATGTAATGCGTTATGAGCTGTTGCTGCGGGGGAAAATAAGTTGTGGGAAAATGTTTTTTTTGTTGTTTTTTTTAAGATTGGTGATTAACTTGTGTGACGCTGTGATATTGTAGATCAAGAGTTTTGTTTTGTTTTTTCTGAAGTAGTGAGAATGAGGCCCAGATACCTGAAAGGGTGTAGCCTACTGATAACAAGACATATTCCATTGGGAAAAAAAGAGAAAAGGAGGCTACTCAAAATCTTAGAATAGTGCAACTCAACGTTCACACAAAATAATATTGATTGAATTGATTTATTAGATTGGGATAATTATCAGTGTACATTCAAACTTAAATATAGTACAATTTTAACAATTTCAACATAAACAGATATTTAATCCTTAAAAGGATTGTTATATGCTGCACCCTGTATTTCATTATGGCATTCTGAGAAGATTTTTAAAATGTTTCTTTTTAGAGGACACTCAGTTAGTATTGGCATTTGTTTTTGTCTTTTTTCGTCAAGTCATGACTTTGGGCAGCTGTGTGTGTTTTTTTTATGTTGTGTTGTCTGTGTGCTTATGCGCAGCTGTGGGTTTTTATATGCACATTTCTCTGGCGGAGCAAACTTCAGCGCAATAAGCGTACATCTGATGTGTGCCCTGCAGCCCTCACTCTTGGGCTTCCTGATTCATCCAATCCCTTTGTTCAGTTTGTGGACGAGCGTCATGGGAACATGACTTCCGTCTTGCTTCAGCGTGATGGCGACCTCCTTCGCCCAGCGGCGCCTATTCTCCACTGACTTTGTGCGTTCCTCAATGTGTAAATTCTATCTTACAGGAGCAACACTCCTCTCACCTGTATGCTGTGTGTTAGCTCTGCTACAACACAGAACTGTTGGGACTCCCCCATGTGACAGTTCAGCGTTGCAATCCTACCGGAAGGTAAATCTGTCACAATCTACACGGACTCTCGTTATGCCTTCGGGGTGGTTCATGGCGACCTCCTTCGCCCAGCGGGGTACTTCTCTCGTAAACTTGATCCGGTGGCACGGATCCGGTAGGATTTTGAAATCTGACAGTAAACCTATTCTTCACCATGACGAGGTTGTCACTCTCCTCGACGCCATCCTTCTCCCTTCTGTTATCGCTGCCTGCAAATGTACAGCACACACCAACATGTCTGAGCCTGTCTCTCGGGGGGAATGCGCGTGCGGATGCTGCATCACTCCGACTCCCTTCCATCTCTCCTCTCCTCACTCACCGCCTCCCTCGCATGCCCCTCTTCTTCTCACTGACCTTCACTCACTGTCTACTCCCACTGAATCCACTTTGTGGCGACAGTGTGGTATGTCTTTTGTGGATGGTCTATGGATGGGCCCGAAAGGTAAGCCACATCTCTCTCATCATGTTTTTTTGTTTGTTTGTTTTAATATATATACATAATTGAGGCGGCACGGTGGCCGACTGGTTAGAGCGTCAGCCTCACAGTTCTGAGGTGTGGGGTTCAATCCCCGTCCCCGCCTGTGTGGAGTTTGCATGTTCTCCCCGTGCCTGCGGGGGTTTTCTCCGGGCACTCCGGTTTCCTCCCACATCCCAAAAACATGCATTAATTGGAGACTCTAAATTGCCCGTAGGCATGACTGTGAGTGCGAATGGTTGTTTGTTTCGATGTGCCCTGCGATTGGCTGGCGACCAATTCAGGGTGTACCCCGCCTCCTGCCCGATGACAGCTGGGATAGGCTCCAGCACGCCCGCGACCCTAGTGAGGAGAAGCGGCTCAGAAAATGGATATACATAATTGACACTTGAGATAGACCTTGTGTCTAAAGGGGGGATTTTGTTGTAGAATTGACACCTTGTGAAGGCAAAAAAAGTCTAGTTATGGTGGGCATGTTTTCAAAATGGATTGAAGTATTCCCGGCAAAACATGCATCTGCATGCATGGTGGCAAAAGCACTATTGACTGAAATTATTCCAAGATGCGGAATTCCTGAAAAACTTTCCTCCGATAATGGCACACAATTCCTAAATGATGTGATGACCCAGCTTTCAGATGGACTACAATTTGACCTCAGCACACATTGTTGCTACCACCCTCAATCTGGTGGTGCAGTATAGAAAGAAAATGGGAATTTGAAAGCCAAATTAAGTAAAATGTTGTGAAGACACAAAATTAAATTAGATTAAGTGCCTACCAATTGTGTTGCTGTACATGAGAATGCGTGTGTGTCGTAGGCACAATTTGTCGCCCTTTGAGATCCTCTTT
Source organism: Phyllopteryx taeniolatus (assembly GCF_024500385.1). Lineage (NCBI taxonomy): Eukaryota > Metazoa > Chordata > Actinopteri > Syngnathiformes > Syngnathidae > Phyllopteryx > Phyllopteryx taeniolatus. Next base: position 25,545,650 of record NC_084514.1, on the reverse strand, counting down.
GCAGGGCCCCCAAATGTTGGATTGAATCCTCCAGGCTTGCCAATGGACACACATCTTTGCGAAGACAACATGATAAGGCATTCCACGTCTTTGACTAATTTGCTCTTCCCAGCATTGCCCGGTGTGGCTGATGGACCCCTCCACGGCATCAAACCTGGTGACTTCGTGTTGATGAAGAACTTCCGGCGAAAGACGTGGAGACTTCAGCGCTGGCTTGGGCACTTTCAAGTCCTCTTGGTCACTCATATGGCTGTGGAAGTTGCTGAAAGAGCTACGTGGGTTCAAGCATCACACTGCAAGGCCTCCTGTGTCCCAACTCCCTCAACTTTAGCAATAGATGGCCGGGAAGTTCAGCATCTCCAGGGGTTTTCAGGCCCCTCCTCTGTGGTTTAGCATTAATTGCAATAATTATTGTGTTCAATATGTGTATTGATGCTCCCACTGTGACAGTTGACAGTAGTTCATATCTTGTGAGACGTGACACCTATGACGTGCGTCTTTTGTTACATGCGATTGTAACAAAATTTCACTTTCTACAGTATGAATGGGCGGCACGGTGGCCGACTGGTTAGAGCGTCAGCCTCACAGTTCTGAGGTGCGGGGTTCAATCCCCGTCCCCGCCTGTGTGGAGTTTGCATGTTCTCCCCGTGCCTGCGTGGGTTTTCTCCGGGCACTCCGGTTTCCTCCCACATCCCAAAAACATGCATTAATTGGAGACTCTAAATTGCCCGTAGGCATGACTGTGAGTGCGAATGGTTGTTAGTTTCTATGTGCCCTGCGATTGGCTGGCAACCAGTTCAGGGTGTACCCCGCCTCCTGCCCGATGACAGCTGGGATAGGCTCCAGCACGCCCGCGACCCTAGTGAGGAGAAGCGGCTCAGAAAATGGATGGATGGATGGACAGTATGAATGTTTGGTTTCTTTACGTCCTTCAAGTGGCACGCTCGAACTGCTATGTTTGTTATTTCGTGCCGCATGGTGCTGTAAACCCACATGTAGTGCCTTATCAAAAGGGGGATTTGTTATGGCAAAATGACAAAATATGGTCAATATACTCTTATTATATTATCCCATGGTTTTGTGTGATTTTATTACTTCAATAGTCCTTTGTTCTTGTGTGGCCTTTCCAAATATACAGAGTAGCTTAATTGTTTAATGTAACATGCTAACGAGGACAGCATGCGACAGCAATGACGTACTGTAAATAACCTGAGTTGTGCTAAAAAAACTATTTTTCAGTTAAATGAGGACTGCACTTCCCTTCTCTCATCCTGTCTTCCACCTCCCTTTTCTCTAAAGGACAAGTTGTGAATAGGTCTCAATTTCCTCATTTCCCTCCCATCTCCATCCATCCATCCATCCATCCATCCATCTTCTACCGCTTATCCGAGGTCGGGTTGCGGGGGCAGTAGCTTTAGCAGGGACGCCCACACTTCCCGTTCCCCAGCCACTTCATCCATCTCTTCCGGGGGGATCCCGAGGCGTTTCCAGGCCAGCCGAAGGATGTAGTCTCTCCAGCGTGTCCGGGGTCCCCTCCCGGTGGGACATGCCCGGAACACCTCACCAGGGAGGCGTCCGGGAGGCATCCAAATCAGATTCCCCAGCCACCTCATCTGGCTCCTCTCGATGTGAAGGAGCAACGGCTCTACTCTGAGATCCTCCCGGATGACCGAGCTTCTCACCCTCCCATGTTTTCAGTTTAATTAGGCATTGCTTTTCCGTATGTGTCTCAGAGACAGGCAGAGACGCGAAGCAACGATAACCTCTTGACTTGCTCTCTCTTTGCAAAGATATTATTAAAACTACAAAAGACAATATTGTTTCCTGATTTAATTTCCAAAACAAGTCTATTGAGAAAATGGCAAAAAAAGAATAAAAAAGGAACAAGAAACAAGAAATGTACAATATACAGTGTGTACGGAAAGTATTCAGACCCCCTTAAATTTATTACTCTTTGTTATATTGCAGTCATTTGATCAAATGGTTTAAGTTAATTTTTTTCTCATTACTATACACACAGCACCCCATATTGACAGAAAAAAAAACGGAATTGCTGAAATTTTTGCAGATTGATTAAAAAAGAAAAACTGAAATATCACACAGCCATAAGTATTCAGACCCTTTGCTTTGGCACTCATATATTTAACTCTGGTGCTGTCCATTGCTTCTGATCATCCTTGAGATGGTTTTACACCTTCATTGGAGTCCAGCTGTGTTTGATTACACTGATTGGACTTGATTAGGAAAGCCACACACCTGTCTAGATAAGACCTTACAGCTCACTTTGCATGTCAGAGCAAACGGGAATCATGAGGTCAAAGGAACTGCCTGAAGAGCTCAGAGACAGAATTGTGGCAAGGCACAGATCTGGCCAAGGGTAAAAAAAAATGTCTGCTGGACTTAAGGTTCCCAAGAGTACAGTGGTCTCCATAAGACTTAATGGAAGACGTTTGGGACGATCAGAACCCTTCCCAGAGCTGGCCGTCTAGCCAAACTGAGCAATCGGGGGAGAATAGCCTTGGTGAGAGCGGTAAAGAGGAACCCAAAGATCACTGTGGCTGAGCTCCAGAGATGCAGTCGGGAGATAGGAGAATGTTCTAGAAAGTCAACCATCACTGCAGCCCTCCACCAGTCAGGGCTTTATGCCAGAGTGGCCGGATGGAAGCCTCTCCTCAGTGCAAGACACATAAAAACCTGCAAGAGTTTGCTCCAAGATGGTGAGAAATAAGATTCTCTGGTCTGATGAGACCAAGATCGAACTTTGTGGCCTTAATGCTGAGCAGTATGTGTGGAGAAAACCAGGCACTGCTCATCACCTGTCCAATACAGTCCCAACAGTGAAGCATGGTAGTGGCAGCATCATGCTGTGGGGGTGTTTTTCAGCTGCAGGGACAGGACAACTGGTTGCAATCGAAGGAAAGATGAATGCGGCCAAGTACAGGGATATCCTGGACGAACACCTTCTCCAGAGTGCTCAGGACCTCAGACTGGGCCGAAGGTTCACCTTCCAACAAGACAATGACCCTAAGCACACAGCTAAAATAACGAAGGAGAGGCTGTTCCGTGACTGTTTTTGAATGGCCAAGCCAGAGCCCTGACTTAAACACAATTGAGCATCTCTGGAGAGACCTGAAAATGGTTGTCCACCATCCAACCTAACAGAACTGGAGAGGATCTGCAAGGAGGAATGGCAGAGAATCCCCAAATCCAAGTGTGAAAAACTTCCCAATAAGACTCATGGGTGTATTAGCTCAAAAGGGTGCGTCTAAATACTGAGCAAAGGGTCTGAATACTTATGGCTGTGTGATATTTCAGTTTTTCTCTTTTAATAAATCTGCAAAAATTTCAAAAATTAAGTTTTTTTTCTGTCAATATGGGGTGCTTCGTGTACATTAATGGGGGAAAAATGAACTTATATGATTATAGCAAATGGCTGAAATTAACAAAGAGTGAAAAATTTAAGGGGGTCTGAATACTTTCTGTACCCACTATACATGTTCAAAAGGAGTAGGAAGAAGTAAAGAACTTATCAAGTCCTATCCCGAATTCTATTTTCACGACCATAAGGCGCACTTAAGTCTTAAATTTTCTCCAAAATGGACGGTGCGCCTTATAACGCGGCGCGCCTTATGTGTGTACCGAGTTCTAAAATTTGTCAATGTTGTTGTGTGACTTTGATGAGCGCTCCGCTTGACTGACTGGGAGCATTTGCTGCCGACACGCTCCTTATATAGAGGAAGGCGGAAGTGACTGAGGACAGCATGCGGACGTAAAGGGGGATGGTTGCGCGTGACAGAGAACGCTAAAGGCACGGCCCCAGTAGGTATATAGCGCCGGTATGTGCATTATGGAAAACAACATCGGTTTGGCTAAGAACCCCCGAAAATGGCACCGACGAAGAGACACGCTTACGAAGCACAGTTTAAACTGCAAGCTATCAGTTACCCGGAGGAACTTGGGAATCGAACAGCCGCGAGAAAATTCAAGATCAACGAATCCATGGTTCGTAAGTGGAGGAAGCAGGAAAACGAGCTTTGCCAAGTCAAGAAGACAAAGCTGAGTTTACGCATAAACAAGGCGAGGTGGCCCGAGTTGGAAGACCAACTCGAGCAATGGATTAATGGACAAAGAACAGCCTGGACAAGCGTCTCTACGGTCACCATTCGACTGAGTGCAATAACGCTTGCAGAAGAAATGAAAATCAAACATTTTCAAGGAGGTCCGTCTCGGTGTTTTCGTTTTATGAAACGGCGCCATTTATCCATCCAACCAAGGACTACTGTGGCGCAGCAACTTTTGGTGGATTACAAGGAAAAGACGTCTTCCGCTCGTACTGCAGTAAAAAGATTGCCGACAAACACATCCAGCCCAACCACATCACCAACATGGACGAGGTGCCGCTCACTTTTGACATCATGGTGAACCACAATGTAGAGAAAATGGCGACCACCACGGTAGCGATACGCACAACGGGGCACGAGAAGTCTGCTTTTACTGTTGTGCTTGGTTGCCATGGTAATGGACAGAAACTGCCACCTATGGGGATTTTAAGAGGAACACGCTGCCTAAAGAAAAGTTTCCAGCCGAAGTTATCGTTAAGGCCAATCAAAAGGGCTGGATGGATGAGGAGAAAATGAGAGAGTGGCTGAGTGAGGTGTACGTAAAGAGACCGGATGTTTTTTTCCACGCGTCACCGTCCGTTGATCTGTGACTCCATGCGCGCCCATTCACAGCCGCTGTGAAAAACAAAGTGCAACTAAGACTGGGCGGCAACGCCGGGCGAGTTACGCCACCATATGGGAATGGATTGTGGATGCTTGGGCTAAGGTATCTGCTTCGACTGTTGTCCGAGCTTTCGCGAAAGCCGGCATCATTGCTGAACAGCCCCCAGCAACGAGATTGACTCTGACAATGACGAGAGCGAACCCGCCGTGTTTGTTGGAGAACTTGGCCAGCTGTTCATTTCAGATAGAGAAGATGAGGACTTTGATGCATTTGTGGATGAGGATTGATCAAAAAATCATGTGAGTACATTGTTAAATACTTCAATAAAGTACAACCGAACTCAGTTTTGCTCCCGCTCCTTTTTAAAAACATTGTTTTAGCGTGCATGCATGCTACCGTATGTTTTAAGCTAGCGTATGTTTTACCATGCCTGCGCCCAATAATATGATACAGAAATAGACCCGTAACTGAGACTGCGCCTTTTAATACGGTGTGTGTATGTGTGTATGTGTATATATATCCATCCATCCATCCATTTTCTGAGCCACTTCTCCTCACTATGGTCGCGGGCGTGCTGGAGCCTATCCCAGCTATCATCAGGCAGGAGGCGGGGTACACCCTGAACTGGTTGCCAGCCAATCGCAGGGTACATACAAACAAACAACCATTCGCACTCACATCCACACCTACGGGCAATTTAGAGTCCCCAATTAATGCATGTTTTTTGGGATGTGGGAGGAAACCGGAGTGCCCGGAGAAAACCCACGCAGGCACAGGGAGAACATGCAAACTCCACACAGGCGGGGCCGGGGATTGATCCCCGCTGTGTGTGTGTATGTATGTATGTATGTGTATATATATATATAGAGAGAGAGAGAGAGAGAGAGAGAGAGAGAGAGAGAGAGAGAGAGAGAGAGAGAGAGAGAGAGAGAGAGAGAGAGAGAGAGAGAGAGAGAGAGAGAGAGAGAGAGAGAGAGAGAGAGAGAGAGAGAGAGAGAGAGAGAGAGAGAGAGAGAGAGAGAGAGAGAGAGAGAGATATTTAATGTTCAAACTGATAAACTTTACTGTTTTTAGCAAATAATCATTAACTTGTAATTTTATGGCTGCAACACGTTCCAAAAAAGCTGGGACAGGTGGCAATAAAGACTGAGAAAGTTGAGGAATGCTCATCAAACACCTGTTTGGAACATCCCACAGGTGAACAGGCTAATTGGGAACAGGTGGGTGCCATGATTGGGTAGAAAAGGAGCTTCCCTGAATTGCTCAGTCATTCACAAGCAAAGATGGGGCGAGTTCACCTCTTTGTGAACAAGTGCGTTAGAAAATAGTCGAACAGTTTAAGGACAACGTTCCTCAACGTACAATTGCAAGAAATTTAGGGATTTCATCATCTACGGTCCATATCATCATCAAAAGGTTCCGAGAATCTGGAGAAATCACTGCATGTAAGCGTCAAGGCCGAAAACCAACATTGAATGCCCGTGACCTTCGATACCTCAGGCGCCACTGCATCAAAAACCGACATCAATGTGTAAAGGATATCACCACATGGGCTCAGGCACACTTCAGAAAACCAATGTCAGTAAATACAGTTCGGCGCTACATCCGTAAGTGCAACTTGAAACTCTACTATGCAAAGCAAAAGCCATTTATCACCAACACCCAGAAACGCCGCCGGCTTCTCTGGGCCAGAGCTCATCTAAGATGGACTGATGCAAAGTGGAAAAGTGTTCTGTGGTCCGACGAGTCCAAATTTCAAATTGTTTTGGGAAATTGTGGACGTCGTGTGCTCTGGGCCAAAGAGGAATAGAACCATCCGGACTGAACCATCAGCATCTCTATCACCCTCTCTCAATAACATTTATCAACACAATACCAAAAAAATCTTCCGAAAACTTGTCAAAAAACCACAACAAAGAATGCATAGTACCAAATCTATTTAAAATTATGATACATGCACCCATTATATGTTACACTTAACTTTTGTGTCATGGAATGTCAATGCCGTTCGATCGCATGAAAAGAGAATTAAGATTATGGATTATACCATCCATCCATTGCTTATCCTCACAAGGATCGCGGGCGTGCTGGAGCCAATCCCAGCTATCATCGGGCAGGAGGCGGGGTACAGCCTGAACTGGTTGCCAGCCAATCGCAGGGCACATATAAACAAACAACCATATGCACCCACATTCACACCTATGGGCAATTTAGAGTTGTCAATTAACCTACCATGCATGTTTTTGGGATGTGGGAGTGCCTGGAGAAAACCCACGCAGGCACGGGGAGAACAAGCAAACTCCACACAGGTGGGGTCGGGGATTGAACCCCGCCCGGACCTCAGAACTGTGAGGCAGACGCTCTAACCAGTCGTCCACCGTGCCGCATGGATTATACCACTAAATTTAAAACAGAACTCCTCCTATTACAAAAAACGCACCTTACTCAGTCAGAAGAAAAATGCCTCATTGACTCTAATTTCACTCAGGTTATCTCGGCCTTTTATAACTGTAGACAAAGAGGAATCTCAATACTAGTCCATAAAAGACTACTTTTTACAATAAATAGTACAGTAGCAGATCCAGGAGGTCGATATATAATTATACAGGCTACAATATTTAACAAGCTTTACACAATAGTCAATGTATACACTTCAAATAAGGATGATCCAGCCTTTTTTCACACGCTCTTTTCACACTTGTTAAACTTGTCAGTCAATTCTACAATTATTATGGGAGGTGATTTTAACCTTACGCTAAATCCCCTAATAGAGCGCTCAAATCTCAAAAATAGCAATCAGCCACAATGCCCCAATATATTAGAGCAGTATATGCACGACTTTGGTCCCTGCGGCCCCCACCGGGTGGCCAGTTGCCAGGGCACCTCGGTGGGGCTGGCGGACCAGTGTGGGACGTGTCCCGTCCACCGATCCCGCCCCTCGATTGATTGGGTGGGGTCCTCAGCCTCCGCGGTGCGGGCACACCAATTACAGGACACTTCTGTCAGTCTTTGTGCATGTAAAACGGTATCAATTCACTTGCATATGTCCGCAGGCACACACCCCTGGGACTCTTTCACTGGGTGTGGGGCCATGCACTTATTGTGACAAATAACTCACGAATATGCGAATTGCTTGTGTATCCCCTCACTCACACTCTCGTCCTATGGACTTTTATAATTTACATAGTCAATCCCACCACACTTCAGTTGTACAGCCGGGTTCACGACCCTTGTCCTGCATGCTTCTTCTCCTGCCCTTGTCCTGTTCTATCTTGTCCTGTCCTTCCCTCACAGGGTGTAGCACTACAACCCTATGCAACACTGATATTTAAATTTTCATTGTTGTAGATAATGTAATGACTTACTTTTCTCATCCTGTTTACAATTAGTGCTTTGTCTTTTGTTTTCGTTTCTCTCTCCCTTCTAGAAACTTGGTTCTGTTCGACTCTGATTCTCAATAAACTTCAATTATAAAACTAAGAAACCACAGCAGAAGCTTAAAAACTCCACTGTGACACAGGCATAAAGGGAATACAGATCTTTCATTCTGCTTGACCTAACAGCCGAACAGGCCTCAATAAATAAAAAAAATTAAATAATTTTTTTTTAAAAACATAAGATAACCTTTAATAATATAACCTTTCCCCAATGGGAAAATATTCAATTTTGAGGTTCAATTATCAGTTAACTGAGAATGCATATCCTCCTATTCTTATGGCTCGATTAATCACATGACATCATGGAAATTTCATAATAGTTGGGAGTTTTACATACCGTGTCTTCCTTTAGCAACTTCACAAAGTCTTCATCCATCAGATAAAGTGGTTGATCTTCAGGTACAGTCTCGCAAGCCGGAGCTGGCTCAAGGGCTGTGACACTCAAAACAGATGGCCGGCTCTGCATTTTATTATCAAGTGGCTCTGGAAACAGAGCTTCCCTTTTGTATGGGTAAAACAAATCCATCGGCTCGATAAAGTCACTAGCATGGCTGAAGTCTGTGGAAAAATCATTCATTTTCGCGGATGAACCAAGTGGTTCATAACATAAGTCACTATTCTTTCCTAGGGGCTGAGGGTTATCCGAATCAAAAGTGTTCTTTTGTGGATCATCATGGTGTCCAGCTGTTTCTGTAGTTGGAGACATGTCCTCTGTATTCACAGGATAACTTTCTGCGTTCTGGTTTGAACTTATTTTTGAATCTCCATATTGGTTCTCTGTGTTCAGTTTTGCTTGAAGATCTGGGTAACCAATCGCTTCCTTTTGTATTTCTGCAACCACCTCAACAGGTAAAATGTTTTCTCCTGACTCCTTTCTTCTGTCCTGCAATGAACACACTGTTTTCTCCCATTCCTCTTCCAATTGAAACACAGTGTCAATATTTACCCCCCTAAGACTTTTCTGACAATCAAACTGTCCTTCATTAACTTGTGAATCAGCTTGCTTCAAGAAATCTTGCTTATAAGATCTTGGTGTAACACTGTCCTGCTGCCAATGTTGTTTGTGAGAATATGGTTGCAATTCAGTTTTGATAAAGCATTGGGCTTGGTTAGTATTATCACTTTCCAATTGATTGTCATCGCCACATGAGGCAAATTTATCTGTGTCACAGTGGACAATAAGGGGGTCAACGTCAAGGGATACTTCATCTTTCCCAATAGAATTTGCACTCATTTGTTTATGTTGACAATCTGTTTTGTAACATTGATTTTCCAATTCAACTCCATTGACAGCTTGAGAATGAATACATTTTTCATTCACCTGTGAATTCCTCACAGGGTCCATAGCTCGCTTCAAACATTCCTGTTCTTCATGAGAAGTTGATGGAACACTTAACACCTCTGAAAATTCTTGCTTAGAACAGAGTTGCTTTTCAGTTTTTGGATACGCATGGAATTGGTTAGTATCATCACCTTCTTGAGCTCCTAATGATGACCGTCTTCTAACTGGAGGTTCTTCCTGTGAGGGTGCTTCATCTTTAAGAGGATAATTTGCATTTGTCTGTCGAAACTTAAAATCTTTGTTCTCATGTGCATTTTCCAATGTAAGTTTTTTCAGCGGTTTTGGTAAAATGTCTTCGGTTTGGTTCTTGAAATCTACCTCTTTCTTTTCTCCAACTCCCTTGTAATCCAACTCCCCTTCTTCTTTTTCTTCTTCTTTTTGGACGTTCACCTGTATATCATCCATGGAGTTTAGTGAAAAAATACCTTCATCAATATATGTCTCAGTAATTGACTGGTCATCTGGCACTTCACATGTAATCGGGACAGATCCTCCATCAGCACAAGTAATTTCCACATGGGTTGCACAGTACATATCACAAGGTGTTGTACAATCACACAATGAATTGTCACGTTGACTCTCACAACATTTCTCTGGAACTACTCCATCCTCGCTCTCCACCCAGGAATCTGGAGAGCTGATAGCAGAATCGCCCATGACAGACTCAGTTTTCACTAACTCAGGCAACATAGAGTCAAAGAAAGAGTGACTGTGTGTTAATTGTAGAGAGTTACTGGTTAAGTTGGTTAAGACTTCTTCTGTAGGTTCCTCAGCATTTTCTTCTGCACTACTTAAATTGTCTTCCATGCAGGTGGAATGAAGTAAGAAGTCTTCACTAGACCATGTGTGAGATATTGCTGGTTGAATCGATGGTGGAACGGACGCCCTGTTCTCTGACACAAAAGAAAATAAGATTTGGGGTGGAGGTTGTGCACAGTCCATCTGGAACATGATGCACCTCTCTCTCACTCTACTGCTATGAACACTATTTCCCAAATGGTGGGTGTCATGGTCACAGAAGTTGAGTCGTCCCACAGAGATACTCCTTTCGATGAGTGGATAACTCTCTTTTTGCTAAGGAAGTCAAAATTAAAAAAAATCAGTATAGCACTCATCATCAGATTAGTTTTGAACACAATATGATGAAAGAAACATAACATACATGCACGTTAAGGGATTTATTACCTCCTCTATCCCAGGGAAGTGCTCAAGGAACTGTGATACATATGTCATGATGGACTGTTCATCTGGTGCACTGATAGTCACATCTGGAGGAGAAAACAAGGCATTTACCAGAGTTACTATTATACAAAGAATGTCGGTCAGTTAGGTACGATTAATCAGTACAAAAACCATCAAAATGATTTCAAGCTTTCCATGCTGCTGCATTACTTTAGCAGAAAATGTCCATATTCAAGATTCACATTGAACAATTCTATCTTATTTACATCAACACTTATCTTGTTCATCACTTATTTCAACACTTGTCGCAATGGCACCAATTTACACAAATGCAACCAGTCCCCGTGAATGATGTACAAGCTTGCAATAACATCCAATCACTGCAACTTTTCTGCGAATTGGACAAATCATCAGAGCTTTCCGCAAGTTCCACCAATCATAGCAATTCCCCGCCCAAACGTAACACATGCACTGCCAAGTTGAAGGTATATGTGACCTGAACGTCTCATCTCCCAACAAACAAAAATTCGTCTCAAGACTGTGCACAATAGTTTTCCGATGTTATACACAAGAGTGGCGGTAAACTGTTTTGCACACCATCCAATGCTGTGGTGGAGCACAAATTAAAACATCTATTGACAAAAACCTTTCTACCGCGAAACACTGGAGAATGGCCGAAACAAGAACACAGACCAGACTATTCAATTTAATGAAAGCTGTTGGACCTAAATCTGTTGAAAGAGCTGAAAGACTGAAGAAGGGTTGGATTAAAAATGCATGGTTTGTAATAACTTTTGTTCGAAAAGTTGTCACTGAGGTGGCACGGTGGACGACTGGTTAGAGCGTCTGCCTCCTAGTTCTGAGGACCGGGGTTCAATCCCCGGCCCTGCCTGTGAGGAGTTTGCATGTTCTCCCCGTGCCTGCGTGGGTTTTCTCCGGGGACTCCGGTTTCCTCCCACATCCCAAAAACATGCATGGTAGATTGATTGAAGACTCTAAATTGCCCATAGGTGTGAATGTGAGTGCAATTGGTTTGTTTATATGTGCTGTGCTATTGGCTGGCAACCAGTTCAGGGTGTACCCCGCATCCTGTCCGATGATAGCTGAGATAGGCTCAGGCACGCCCGCGACCCTAGTGAGGAGAGGGCGGCTCAGAAAATGGATGGATGGATGGAAGTTGTCACTGAATGATAAAGGCATGTTCACCTGATGCTGTGAATATATGAGTGTATGCGAGTGCTTGTGATGAGAAATTGACTTTTTAAAACTGACTGTGCCAGCCACTCATATTTATACTGTATATTCAAACGTGCCATTTATTCTGTCGTAAATAATGAATTAAAAATTATATTTTAAAATATTTTATTTATAATAAATATATTTTTATATATTTATAATGTATTTTTTAATATTTTAAATATTTTATGCCTGAGATGTACTACTAGCCACCATATATTAACAGCATAAGTTCTCTGTGTGTTAATATTAAATAAATCTGTCTTCAAAATATCAAGTTGAATGTGTAATGTATTTAGATAGAGAGCACGTGTATGAGAAATGTGACCGAGTGAGGCAGAGGAAAGAAAAAAAAATACTTGATGCTAGTAAGATCAAACAATATTTTGTAAAAGGTAAGAAAATGTCACAAGACAAATACTTTAATACAATTATATATATATATATATATATATATATATATATATATATATATATATATATATATATATAATATTATATATATTTATTTTTTTTTTTTGGTGTGCCGTGAGATTTTCCAATTGTAAAATATGTGCCACCGCTACATCAAGGTTGGAAATCACTGCTTTAGTCAGGTCATGTATTGTAATCAGTCAGGTCAAATCAACATTGCAACATGACAGAAATAATGGGAGCTAATTTACTGTAGTTGAATTACTTTATTTTAATTAAATTACACAACTGCTAGTGCCAGCACTAGCTTGCTCGGCGACATAACGTTTTGTTGCCTGCTTGCGAGCAGTATCATATTAAAAGTACGGAAACATACCTCAACCAAACCTTAAATGAACATAATCTCCTGAGCACCGGTGACTACCAGCACACATTTCCGCCCCCCCCCCCCCCCCCCCATTTTGTTTTTAAAATACATGCGTCGCGATGTCATCGCCATGGTAACGAGTGTATCCGGTCGCGTTTGAGTTGACAAGATAAAGCCCAGTGATCGTAAAAGCTTTACACAATAGTGCAGTAGTCTGACATAGTCTAATCGTGAAAGACCAAATTTGTCTTGTAGTCTGATCCACGCATTACATATTGTCCGTCTCAGACGTGTTGTCTGTCCCACACAGCCGATATGTTTTTTTTAAATAACTTTATTGGTTGTCAGATATTTACAGTACTATGTCGAAAGACACACGACAAGGCTAAAAATAAACCAGCTTTTGGATTCAAATATACTGTGCACGATGGTGATGCGGAGTGAACGTCTTTTGCGGAGCCGATATCGATCGTCAAATTATGACATTTAAGCCGATCACCATAAAATACTAATTATCGGCAGGTACCAATCAGACCGATCAGATTGGTAAAAAGTTTAATACACACTCACTCTCTCACACACACACAGTATTTTGGCTGATACTGATATCAGCAATAATCATACATTCTTTACTAATTTTGTAGTGTGGAATGTTAGGAAAGGGATGATCAAGTGATATTAATCAAACAGAGAACAATAATCAGCAAAAGTAGGTATGACAAAAACTGGCCCATTAATTATTCCCACTGGTTTAATACAGTAAAATAAGAATGTACTCCAATTGGATAAAATCAATTAAAATTATATTAGAAAACCCTGAAAAATTATTACAGTAAAACTAATAACAATATATATATTTAAATTGCAACATAACCACTGTTTAACTAAACCATGAGCATATTCTACATTTGAAACAAAATATAAATTGGGAAAAAAAATGAAACATAAACTTAATAAATTATACAGAGAAATTATACTTTTGAAGTGCAAAGTAATAAAGTTCAATTAAGTTACCTTTTGCTGTCAGTACATGGTGGGAACATTATTTTCTTTCGCCACATGTGCGGCAATAAACGAGAACTTCTTGATGCAACTGCAGTTTAGTTTTATTAACGATGTTGTGGCAGATAATAAATTCGGAGGCTCGAGGTGCTCAGCTGTCTCTGTGTGTGTATTGTTGGGATCGCTATTCCTGCTGTGCACGTCTTGGCCTCTGAGAGGCATTTTGGTGGATGCAATAAGATACACAGTTGCAGTGACAAAGATAGTAGAAGTCACAATGGAATATTGTTAATATAACTCGTTTTTCACAGAGTGTGAAGAATATATGCCTGGGAGTATTGTTATATTGCCTGTTTGTATGTGTTTATACAGCATTTGCGTACCAATATTCATTATTTTGAGAGATATAAGTGCTGCAAGTTTTATGCTAATTTTTGTTTGCTCGTGGTTTTTTTCATTCATTGTCTTAGCTTTGAGCTAGCGATTTTGTGAACAAAAACGAAGAAAAAAAAACAAAGTCGATGATGTATTTGAACATTCAATGTTTTTTTTTTTTGTAAATGTAGTTTTACAGTGAACTTCAACTGGCGTGTCAATAAACCCCTTTAAGCAAGCAACATTCACTCTTACTCCCTACTCTTAGCAAGCTGTTGTTGTGATCACTTGGGCTCTTAGATGCCATCCGGGCGCTGCTGATTAGAAGTGTTGGGACGGAGCATGGAATAGAATGCTTGTGTGGTAAAATGTGAGTTTTAGGAAATCCGAGTGGTGTTCTGTTATTGGACTTCTGTGCTCACCACGGATTGTCCATAACGAACACTATGTTCAAGCATAAGGGTGTCCCTAGGTCGCAGTTCGATGATCGACTTTGTGGTCGCGTCATCGGACTTGCGGCCGCATGTCTTGGATACTCCTTTGAAGAGAGGGGTGGAGCTATCAACTGATCACCACCTGGTGATGAGTTGGATCCGATGGTGGGCGAAGATGCCAGTCCGACCTGGCAGGCCCAAACCTTTGTGAGGGTCTGCTGGGAACGTCTGGCAGAATCCCCTGTCAGAAGGAGTTTCAACTCCCACCTGCGGCAGAACTTCACCCACGTCTCAGGGGAGGTGGTGGACATTGAGTCCGAGTGGATCATGTTCCGCATCTCCATTGCTGAGGCGGCCGACCGGAGCTGTGGCTGTAAGATAGTCTGTCCCTGTCGTGCCGGCAATCCCCGAACCAGTTGGTGGACACCAGCGGTGAGGGATGCCGTCAAGCTGAAGAAGCTGTCTCCTCCTGAGACAGCTGATGGGTACCGGCTGGCCAAGCGCAATGCAGCTTTGGTGGTTGCTGAGAAAAATCTCGGACGTGGAAGGATTTCGGTGAGGCCATGGAGAACAATTTCCGAGCGGCTTAGAGGAAAATCCGATCCAGGAGGGGGAAGCAGTGCACCATCAACACTGTGTATAGTGCGGATGTGGCACTGCTGACCGGAAGTCTTTCTCCATGGCCTCACCGAACTCCTCCCATACCCGAGTTTTTGCTTCAGCGACCAACAAAGCTGCATTCCGCTTGGCCAGCCGGTACCCATCAGCTGCCTCAGGAGTCCCACCAGCCAAAAAAGCCCGATATGACTCCTTCTTCAGCTTGACGGCATCCCTCACCGTTGGTGTCCACCAACGGGTTCGGGAATTGCCGCCACGACAGGCACCGACCACCTTACGGCCACAGCTCCGGTCGGCCGCCTCAGCAATGGAGGTGCGGAACATGGTCCACTCGGACTCGATGTCCCCCGTCTCACCCTGAACATGAGCAAAGTTCTGTCGGAGGCGGGAGTTGAAACTCCTTCTGACAGGGGATTCTGCCAGACGTTCCCAGCAGAACCTCACAATACGTTTGGGCCTGCCACGTCGGACCGGCATCTTCCCCCACCATCGGAGCCAACTCACCACCAGTTGGTGATCAGTTGACAGCTCCGCCCCTCTCTTCACCTGAGTGTCCAAGACATGCGGCCGCAAGTCCGATGACACTACCACAAAGTTGTTCATCGAACTGCGACCTCGGGTGTCCTTGTGCCAAGTGCACGTATGGACACCCTTATGCTTGAACATGGTGTTTGTTATGGACAATCCGTGATGAGCACAGCAGTCCAATAACAGAACACTGCTCGGGTTCTGATCGTGGGGGCCGTTCCTCCCAATCACGCCCTTCCAGGTCTCACTGTCATTGCCTACGTGAGCATTGAAGTCCCCCAGCAGAACGATGGAGTCCCCAGCGGGAGCGCTTTCCAGCACTCCCTCCAAGGACTCAAAAAAGAGTCGGTACTCTGAACTGCTGTTTGGTGGTTTGGTGGCGCCAAGACGGGGGGCAATAAGTATACCCACACCTGCTCGGCGCCTCTCACCGTGGGCCACTCCAGAGTGGAAGAGAGTCCAACCACTCTCGAGAGGACTGGTACCAGAGTCCAAGCTGTGTGTGGAGGCGAGTCCGACTATATCTAGTCGGAACTTCTCGACCTCACATACCAGCTCGGGCTCCTTCCCTGCCAGAGAGGTAGCTTCTGTAGCCGGGTATCGGATTGCCAAGGTCCCTGCCTTCGGCCACCCTCGAGGACCCTGCCAAGGGTGTAGAGCTGGTCCACTGTTCCACGGCCAGGATGAAAACCACACTGCTCCTCCTGGATCTGAGATTGGACTTCCCGACGCACCTTCCTCTCCAGCACCCCTGAATAGACCTTAACAGGGAGGCTGAGGAGTGTGATCCCCCCAGACCCCCTTCTTAAAAAGGGGGACCACCACCCCAGTTTGCCAATCCAGAGGCACAGTCCCCCATATCCACGCGATGTTGCAGAGGCATGTCAACCAGGACAGCCCGACAACATCCAGAGCTTTTAGGAACTCCGTGCGAATCTCATTCACCTCCGGAGCCTTGCCACCGAAGAGCATTTTAACCACCTCGGTGACCTCAACCCCAGAGATAGGAGAGCCAGCCTCGGAGACCCCAGACTCTGCTTCCTCATGGGAAGGCGTTGAGGAGGTCTTCCCACCGACTCACAGTGTCCCGAGTCGAGGTCAGCAGCGCCCCATCCCCACTATACACAGTGTTGATGGTGCACTGCTTCCCCCTCCTGAGACGCCAGATGGTGGACCAGAATTTCCTCGAAGCTGCCCGGAAGTCTTTCACCATGGCCTCACCGAACTCCTCCCACGTCCAGGTTTTTGCTTCAGCGACCACCAAAGCTACATTCCGCTTGGCCAGCTGGTACCCATTTGCTGCCTCAGGAGTCCCACAGGCCAAAACGGCCTGATAGGCCTCCTTTTTCAGCTTGACGACATCCCTCACCGTTGGTGTCCACCAACGGGTTTGGGGATTACCGCCATGAGAGGCACCGACAACCTTCCGGCCACAACTCCGGTCGGCCACGTCACCAATGGAGGCGCAGAACATGGTCCACTCGGACTCAATGTCCCCCGCCTCCCCTGGAACAGGAGCCAAGTTCTGTCAGAGGTGGGAGTTGAAATTCCTTCTGACAGGGGATTATGCCACAGGTTCCCAGCAGACCCTCACAATACATTTGGGCCTGCCAGGCATCTTCCCCACCATCGGAGCCAACTCACCACCAGGTGGCGATCAGTTGATAGCTCAGCCCCTCTCTTTACCTGAGTGTCCAAGACATGCCGCCGCAAGTCTGATGGCACGACCACAAACTCGATCATCGAACTGCAACCTAGGGTGTCCTGGTGCCAAGTGCACACGAGGACACCCTTATTCTTGAACATGGTGTTCGTTATGGACAATCCGTGATGAGCACAGAAGTCCAATAACAGAACACCACTCAGGTTCTGATCAGGGGGGTGTTGCCCCCAATCACGAGCCAATCACGTTGCAGCGGAGCGTGTCCTGCCCGGACACTATGTGTGAATCCTAATAATGCTTCAGAGAGGCAGAGCGTGCTCCTTTTTCTATGAATTCACGAACGAGTGTATTGGCCATTGACATGGATACATCAGTGCGTCCGCCATATTGAATGTGTCAGTTCTGACTGTAAACATCTCGTCCTGCCTGACGCTAGGGCACTCCCAGAGTGTGGCGCTCTGAATAACTAAAGGACACACTACAACAACGCTCTGAGTTTCTGAACACCCCCCTCTTTCCCCCCAATGTGGCTGGCATTTTGGTTAGTCAGGCTGTTACGAATCACTGGTGTATGACAATATATTTACAAATTTTTCCCGTCAGTTGAAACACTGTTTTTGTGTTTGTCCCGTGAATGGAGCAAGAAGATAAGATACTAGCATGCCGATCACGATATGGAAAGTGCGTCAAGAGCTGGTCCATGCATTCACATTAGCATCAGCTTGGTTCGCTCCACGACCGATCACCGCAAATAGCTTAACAGCCGGCACAACCATCACTGGGCTGTTACGGACAGCTAGATTGGATCGGCGTGGTATTCTTAACAATCAGTCTTGTATTTCTTCTTTATTGACTGTATTTAAAACTGAGCAACAGTGCCCATTCAAACAGGACGTCATATTTTTTTCTTCGTCTGTTTCTCTGTTAGATGTACTCTTTTTACATGGTGTGCCAGAGTGTTCAGACTTCAGACTGAGACACCACAGTTGGATAAAACGGGGCCGAGAACAAGATGACAAACATCTGTTCCTAAAAACCTCGTTAAATGGTTTGCTCTTTCCACTATTGCTTGAAAACCACAGATTTTGATTGGGATTTTTTTGCGGCCACTTGATATTTGTGTTTTATTTTATTTATTAATGTTTTGTATTGGCGGCACGGTGGACGACTGGTTAGAGCATCAGCCTCACAGTTCTGAGGACCCGGGTTCAATCCCCGGTCCCGCCTGTGTGGTGTTTGCATGTTCTCCCCGTGCCTGCGTGGGTTTTCTCCGGGCACTCCGGTTTCCTCCCACATCCCAAAAACATGCATTAATTGGAGACTCTAAAATTGCCCGTAGGTGTGACTGTGAGTGTGAATGGTTGTTTGTTTTGTATGTAGGATGCTGGATCGGGCAAGCACCAAACGTGACAAGTGAAAGCACACTCAAATTTAAAGTGATGACCCATGAAATCACATCATTTACTGGATGCAATTATCTGCTTTTCTTACAGGTAGTATTGGCGTATTGCAAAAACTCTTTGTCTTTATTTATACTGCCACTTTCAGTAAACCTTTGACGGTTTTCTTTACCATTTTCTGCTTCTGATTTCACAGGGTACTGAGCACTGGGTTGGCTGACATTACTAACCCAACAACTGCTATCATGTTTTGACTATAAGATTTCAGGGTCACGTTCCAGCATGTTTGGCTTTAAGTAGGGCCCAACCGATATGGATTTTTTTTTTTTAGGCCGATGCCGATAATTGACAGAAAACTAATCTGAGAACAGATTAATCGGCCCATGCATTTAAAAAGTATATAATGAATAAAATAGTTTATTTTCTGATCCTTTATATATCCAGATATAGCATTTCTCCTTAAAACATAAAAATTAATGGCAATTTTCCATTATGTTTTGTCCATTTGTTCATAAAATACAACCCCTATTCCAATGAAGTTGGGACGTTCTGTTAAACATAAATAAAAACAGAATACAATGATTTGCAAATCATGTTCAACCTATATTTAATTGAATACACTACAAAGACAAGATATTGAATGTTCAAATTAATACACTTTATTGTTTTTAGCAAAAAATCATTAACTTAGAATATTATGGCTGCAACACATTCCAAAAAAGCTGGGACAGGTGGCAAAAAAGACTGAGAAAGTTGAGGAATGCTCATCAAACACCTGTTTGGAAAATCCCACAGGTGAACAGGCTAATTGAGCACAGGTGGGTGCCATGATTGGGTATAAAAGGAGCTTCCCGAATTGCTCAGTCATTCACAAGCAAAGATGGGGCGAGGTTCACCTCTTTGTGAACAAGTGCGTGAGAAAATAGTCCAACAGTTTAAGGGCAATGTTCCTCAACGTACAATTGCAAGGAATTTAGGGATTTCATCATCTACGGTTCATAATATCATCAAAAGGTTCAGAGAATCTGGAGAAATCACTGCATGTAAGCGGCAAGGCCGAAAACCAACTTTGAATGCCCGTGACCATCGATCCCTCAGGCGGGACTGCATCAAAAACCGACATCAATGTGTAAAGGATATCACCGCATGGGCTTAGGAACACTTCCGAAAACCAATGTCAGTAAATACAGTTCGGCGCTACATCTGTAAGTGCAACTTGAAACTCTACTATGCAAAGCAAAAGCCATTTATCAACAACACTCAGAAACGCTGTCGGCTTCTCTGGGCCCAAGCTCATCTAAGATGGACTGATGCAAAGTGGAAAAGTGTTCTGTGGTCCGACGAGTCCACATTTCAAATTGTTTTGTGAAATTGTGGGCGTTGTGTAGGAAAAGAACCATCCGGACTGTTATGGACACAAAGTTCAAAAGCCAGCATCTGTGATGGTATGGGGATGTGTTAGTTCCAATGGCATGGGTAACTTACACATCTGTGAAGGCACCATTAATGCTGAAAGGTACATACAGGTTTTGGAGAAACATATGCTGCCATCCAAGCAATGTCTTTTTCATGGACGCCCCTGCTTATTTCAGCAAGACAATGCCAAACCACATTCTGCACGTGTTACAACAGCGTGGCTTCGTAGTAAAAGAGTGTGGGTACTAGACTGGCCTGCCTGCAGTCCAGACCTGTCTCCCATTGAAAATGTGTGGCGCATTATGAAGCATAAAATATGACAATGGAGACCCCGGACTGTTGAACAGCTGAAGCTGTACATCAAGCAAGAATGGGAAATAATTCCACCAACAAAGCTTCAACAATTTGTGTCCTCAGTTCCCAAACGTTTATTGTTAAAAGACACAGTAACACAGTGGTAAACATGACCTTCTCCCAGCTATTCTGGAACGTGTTGAAGCCATAAAATTCTAAGTTAATGATTATTTGCTAAAAAGAATAAAGTTTATCAGTTAAACATTAAATATCTTGTTGTTGTAGTGTATTCAATTAAATATAGGTTGAACATGATTTGCAAATCATTGTATTCTGTTTTTATTTATGTTTAACACAATGTCCCAACTTCATTGGAATTGGGGTTGTACATATTTTGTATAGAACACAATAAAATTAATACAAAACATCCATCCATCGCAATGCCCAATCGCAGGGCACATACAAACAAACAACCATTCGCACTCACAGTCACACCTACGGGCAATTTAGAGTCTAAAATGAACCTACCACGCATGTCTTTGGGATGTGGGAGGAAACCCACGCAGGCACGGGGAGAACATGCAAACTCCACACAGTCGGGGCCAGGGATTGAACCCGGGTCCTCAGAATTGAACCAAGTGTGTGGCTTTGTGTCAAGGTGCATAGAGCAAGGTGCCCTGCGATTGGCTGGCGACCAGCTCAGGGTGTACTCCGCTTGTCGCACGAAGGTCGCTGGGATAGAGTCCAGCACGCCCGCGACCCTAGTGAGGATAAGCGGTGCAGAAAATGGATGGATGAACTTTAGTCATATTTACCGAGCCCAACGAATGTCTCCTTTTATTTTGAAAGGGTGTTGTGCTAAAATTGACGGCATCAGAGGGAAAAAAATACTTTCGTGACCTTTGATTTTTGCAGAATAGCCTGTGTGATTAGGCACGGTCCACAAATAAACTGCAAAGTTGGCCTTCTTGAGTGAAAGTGTATTTCAGATTGGCTGAACATATGTAATTGTAAACACCATTTTGTCTACCATGAGTAATTGAGGTTATGTGTGGAGTTTTGTTTTCCAGGTATCCATTGATCCTATCAAAAATGTTGACGAGTAAGTAATGCAATAGGGGTGTCCTGATTCAATGTCAAAGATCGGCTCGGGACAAGCTTTGTAAAAAAAAAAAAAAAAAAAGATATTCAAGCAATCCATTCCATGCGCCGCTCCAGCACTTCTATCCAGCAGTGCCCGAACGGCACAGGTTGCTAAGGTGCTAACATAGTAGCAAAGGGTAAGAGTGAATGTTGCTTGCGTCGTCGTTTATTGACGCTCCAGTTGAAGTTCACTGTAAAACTAAACACACACAACAAAAGAATTACACCTATCGAATGTTCAAACGCATCACAGACTCCTCTTCTTTCTTTGTTTTTGTTCACAAAAATCGCTAGTTCACAGCTAACACACAATGAATGAAAAACACAATTGACGAGCTAACAAAAATTAGCCTTGAACTCACGGCACTTGTTGCTCTCAAAATAATGAATAATGAATAATAAACGCTGTAAAACTACATATAAAGAGGCAATATAACAATACCCTCTGGCATATATTCTTATAAACTGTGAAAAATTAGTTTCATTAACAACATTCAATCGTGACGTCTACTTTCTTTGTTACTGCAAGTGTGTAATCTCATTGCGTGCACCACACTGCCCCTCTGAGGTCAAGACGTGGACAGCAGGAACTGATCTCCTAAGAAAGCATACACAGAGAAGCACTTTGAGCCTCACTATATGGTTCCTATCAGTCACGATATTGTCAATAAAACTAAACCCCAAGCATCAAGAAATTCAAAAGTATATCGGGGCACATGTTGAGCAAGCAAATGCTGTTCCCGCCAAATAACTGAATTGAACTTTAATTGTTATTTTGCACTTTACAAATATAATTTGTATTTATAGGGCTCCGAGTAGTAACCGCTGCAAGGACCCTATTGTATCTGTGGAAATTATTCATATTATTCTCACAAGTAATTACGTTTGAGGGACTCAACATCCCCCAATTCAAAAGAAAGTTGGCACGCACATTGGGTCTGGCGAAAAATGTTGTATTTTATATTTGAATGTTGCCATACACAATTAAAAAAAAAAAATCTCTGTAGCGCCCCCTAAAGAGAGTTTGGCCTAGGTCTACAAACGTTTGGGGGCACGTGTAGCAGAACACCGAATGGAGTCATGGGTGCAATCAGCAACTGCCACTTCACCTCCACATTTCGGGACTAAAATTCTGCATTCCATGATCAGGCCAGTCCAAATCATTGTGGCTGCAGCAGATTGGTTATGTGCGCCTAAAAATTTAAAAGTCAAATTGCTGCACCGTCAAACACGAGACGCAGCAGCTGATTCTTTTCCAAACACAATCTAGATCAGGGATCGGCAACCTTTGTGACATGGACGGCCAGTTTGAAATTTTATTCTCAACGAGTGTGCCATTGTCGACACAAACGCAAAGTTAAATTATGACACAAAATACAAAGACATTTCCAACATACCTACATACATCCGGCTTTCAATGCTTTGCAATGCAATGTGCAATGCGATAGCTTTCTTCTGTCTCATGATTTATAATGGTGGTAAAAACTACCATACCTGGACACAACACATTCAATTGACTCTGCTCTATTTGCTTTGTCTCTGAAAGTCTTCTCGTGCTTTGTCTTAAAATGCCGGTTAACACTTGATGTTCAGCACGCAACATTCTCACAACATAAACTGCACACACAACGGTCTTTCAAAAATACAAACCCAAACTCTACTGTCCATGAAGCTTGGAATGCCCTAGATTTTGCCTTTTTGTCAGCTGGCGCTGCCATTATTGACATCTGTAATGCGTGGGACCACGACGACAGCGCTGCAGGGACTGTGGGCGGGAGCTGTCACTCAAGCTCAATAAATCAGGCCACATATAAAGCCAAGCTCGTCATAACACCTCGTGTCCCACTGTTTATGCCACAGAGTGCCATCCCTGGCATTTGTTTGATGATCTTATATGTTCAAGTGGGAAAACTATGCAAAAATATAAGAATTTGAGAAGGGGGACGATACTTTGTCACAGCAACTGTATATACACGGCGGATGACTGGTTCGCACATCTGCCTCACAGTTCTGAGGACCCGGGTTCAAATACGGCCTCGCCAAAAAGCATGCATGGAAGGTTACTTGAAGACTCTAAATTGCCCAAAGGTGTGAATGTGAGTGCCAATGGTTGTTTGTCTATGTGTATCCCGCGATTGGCTGGTGACCATTTCAGGGTACACCCTGCCTCTTGCCCAGAGTCAGCTGGGATAGGCTATATATAGAGACAGAAGCAAGCTATTGTATTGCATATACTGTATATCTATATATCTAACCTTAGAAAATCATGTTTGGTAAATTAGATACCATATCAATAGAGAGTATATACAGTCTGCAAATTCAATTCAGTTTTTCCAACACCTTACAACAGTGGTATTGTATTTGAATTGGATGATATCACGTTAGACTACAAGTAGATTTACAGAAAACTACCTCACCTTCAGGCTCCAGAAGGCGTGGGATACCTAAACTGTAGTGGGCAATCCTGAATGCATCCTCAAGATTTTCTCTGGCATTTCTCAGCAAGGCCTTCCTCATGTCTACCAAGCTGGGGTCAATGGACTTGATGACTGCAAGGAAAGCAAGACCACTTGTCCAACTCTTCCCAAAGTCCTGAATTGGCACACCATACCTTGGGAACAGAAGTGGTCATCGCCACGAATTTAATGTTGCGTCGAAGTAGAACATACAAAACTAAGTGGAATCTCACACTCACTTGCGCGTTTGCTTCTGTACCCACTGCAGCAATTTTCTGAATGCATTGCTGTGTTCTCTTGTAGTTGTGGTCACCATCTGCCTTCCAGCCATTGACATGTTGCAGTTGGATAGGTTAGAGCTGGTCGGCATGGACGACAAGCTGGAGGTTGAAGAGAACTGGCTCCGTATGTTACCAGTCAACTCCTTAATCTGGCAGGATACGGAGAGTGATATCATGATTATATGGATTGGCTTTTAATTGCTCGCCTCACGAGGTATTGGAGGTGACTGGTGGAAAAACAATCAGACTCATATTGTCATGGAAGAAGTAGATGAAGAATGGTCAAATATGGAAGCCCTCGATGCAAAACTGCTTAACAAACTTCATTATCTCTTCATCAAAGGAATTGCGTTGCTGTTCTGCAAATTATATTTCCTAGACAAGTAAGGATTTGCTCTAGTTGGAATTTTTTTTCTTCTGAAAGACGAATAAGGAAGAGTAATAAATGTGGTTCTTATGCACCTCATGAATCTACTGTGATTTATTATTAATTTTTTTTAATTAGCTGTCAAAACTATTAAATCTTGTATCTCACGATAGCTTCTGCTTTTAATACCAAATCTACAGGCATGTGCATGAAAGTTTTTGGGGACAGGTATTCAATCCCCCAAAATATTAGTTATGAAATTAAGAAAAAACACAGTTGGATATATTTAATGTATATATTTAGTTTTGTTAACACAGTCAACCCAGAAGAATCAAATAGGTTAATGCAAATGATCAAATTGAATAAAGGAATAACAGGAAAAAAATATATTTTCAAACTTATTAAAACTCTGCTCTAAATAAACCCGGTTCTCAGAGCTGTGAGGCAGACGCTCTAACCTGTCGATCACCGTGCCGCTTCAAATAAATCATATATTCTATAAAACACAACTATTTACAAAGGACGTGTAGGGAGCTACTTGACAGGGGTGCCTCGATTCCCATATATTTATTATTTGATGTTCATGTTCTGATTAAAAAAAACCTCACAAGTTACTCTTGGAGTAGTTTTTTTTATTGAGTACTTTCTTACTCTTACTCAAGTAAATATTTGGACTACTTTTTACTTTTACTTGAGTCATATTATTCTAAAGTAACAGTACTCTTACTTGAGTACAATATTTGGCTACTTAATTGAAGACTCTAACTTGCCCGTAGGTGTGAATGTTTGTTTGTCTATATGTGTCCTGCGATTAGATGGCGACCAGTCCAGGGTTTACCCCGCCTCTTGCCCAGAGTCAGCTGAGATAGGCTCCAGCACGCCTGTGACCCTGGTGAGGATAAGCGGTTCGGAAAATGGATGGATGGATATATAGAGTGGAACCTCGGGTGACGAACTTAATTGGTTCCATGACCCCGTTTGTAAACCAAAATGTTCTTAATCTGAGGTAATGTTTCCCATTGAAATGAATGGAAATGCATTTAATCCGTTCCATCCCCAAAATTAAATTATACTTACCTTCTTTTTTTTTAAATCAGTGTATGGTTAAAAATAAATATAGTGCAATATAGAATAAGTTAGAACACACTATTTTAAAGAAATAAAACACTAAATAAATATGGCTACAGTCGGGCCTTTTCCACCAACCAGCCCAGTTCCTGGTAGCAAAAGGTTCCTGTGGCCCATGTGGTTTGTGTTTCCATCGCACTAATTAGTTTAGGGAAGCTTAAGCAAATGAGGCCGGTGTTGCTCATTACTAACACCTACTGGATCTAAAAAAAATGCTTGCATTTCAAGCTTTCAATATCTTATTTTATATCTTAATCTAAATACAATTAATTTTTGATACCTTCAAAACCTAACCCTTTATCCAGGTGTGGTAATTGAAAACGGATTCACATTTTGCAATGCCAACCTGGCCGCAGACAGTCGTTGAGGTAGGGAGTTTTATTATATACAGGTACATTTCAATAATCCATTAGGGTCAAATTAGGGTCGCGGGCTGCTGGAGCCTATCCCAGCTATCTTCGAGCGGGAGGCGGGGTACACACTGAACTGGTCGCCAGCCAATTGCAGGGCACATAGAAACAAACAAGCATCCGCACTCACATTCACACCTACGGGCAATTTTGAGTCTTCAATCAACCTACCACACATGTTTTCGGGATGTGGGAGGAAACTGAGTGCCCGGTCAAAACCTACCCAGGCACGGGGACAACAAACGCCACACAGTCGGGGCCGGGATTTGAAACCCGGTCCCCAGAACTGTGAGGCAGATGTGCTAACCAGTCATCCACGGTGCCGGCATACATGTCAATAAATTCAAATATATTTATTCATATTTTATTGAGATGAGACCTAAATAGATTGTGTAACAGAAGCTTGCAGATGACTATAGATGTGATTTATTTACAGGTGACGTTCCCCGTACCAGCAGATTAGTGGACACGCTGCATCAACTGTTGAAGAAGTATTTTCCTTCTACACTCTCTCTCCAAGGCATTGGATTAGTATAGACTACATGCTATAAACTATCCACTGGGCTATATTTTCATGGCCTTTTTTTGAATGGACGTGCACAGGCTGTGAGACTTCTTTTATTTTTTTTTCCTGTTATGCTTGACCTCATTGTGAGGGCAACGACAGTCGGATGAAAAAGGGGAGATGGAAACAGTAAGCGCATATGGAAGAGGCTTTTAAATAGGAAGACTAAAGAAAAGTATGATATAACCTGGAAGAAGAGAATGATGTTCCAGATAAGTCCCAGGATGATGGATGAGTTTCCATCTACAACATCAACAGCATCAATACTGACAAGCTTTACCTGTTGAGCAGAGTGTGCACACATTATTTTGCACGTACAAACATTTCAGCTAGTGCTGCAAAATATATCGAAAGGATAACATCGTCGCGATAATGGCACGTGTAAAATGTGTATTGCACAGACGTGCGATAAATTAATACGTATACGGTAGGGCTGCACAATTAAACTAATTTTAACCGTGATCACGATTTTGGCTGCACAATTAAATGAGCCTGATCGTCTGCAATTTTTTTACATTTAAAATGCGGACTCTGCTGCATCAGGGGGCGAATACTTCATTGAGTTCACTCGATATAAAACGTTATTCCCTGTTGCAATTATTTCTCTAAAGTGGCATTAAATGCATTGTATGAACAATGACTCCGGTCAGGCCAGCCTGCAGTTGAGAAGTTGAAGTCAACCTAGCCGCCACAATGATTGTCCATACGAAGCGTTATGGTAACACGCCGGCAACTTCGGGACAACTTCAAAATAAAAGTCTAAAATCGCGTTGGTGTCCAATGCATTAATATGTGAGGCTTTTATTCTGAAGTCGGCCCTCCAAGCAAGTTGGCAGCATGTTACTGTAATGCATAGCATGAACAATCGTTGTAGGGGCTGCCTTGACTTCGACTGGAGGCTGCCCTGACTGAGTAACGGCGTGAGTAAATTGAGAGGGAAATCACCATTGTCAAGTTCTTTGCAGTTTATGACCACGACTGTTCGAGCAGAACAATGGAGTCGTACCCATCCTTGACAATTCACTGTATTGATGGGGATTTTCAAATGAAAAGTCGGTGCTTGCAGCCGAATGTTATTGCCTTTTATGCATAAACAGTATGTGCTTCCATTAAGTTGCAATTAGTGATTGGACTCTGTAATAGCATACTGTATTTATTCAGTGAGCCCTTGGTAAATTGGAATTTCTTGGGTACATTTTTTAAAAAATGTATCAATAACTTATTCTTATTTAAAGATTCATTTTGGACTGAAACCTGATTACATATTGCTTGTTAAAAAGTAGTGCAATAAAAATAAAGATTTCCCACCCATGAGGAATAATTGTGATTAACAATCGTGATCACAATATTGATCAAAATCTTCATCTTCCGTACCACTTATCCTCACGAGGGTCACGGGCGTCCCGGAGCCTATCCCAGCTGACTCTGGGCGAGAGGCCGGGTACACCCTGTACTGGTCACCAGCCAATCGCATCAAATCAAACAACCATTCGCACTCACATTTAAACCTACGGGCAATTTAGAGTCCTCAATTGACCTACCACGCATGTTTTTGGAATGTGGGAGGAAACCGGAGTACCCGGGGAAAAACCCACACAGGCACGGGGAGAACATGCAAACTCCACACAGGCGGGGTCAGGGATTGAACCCCGGTCCTCAGAACTGTGAGGCTTGATTGCTACCCAGGTGTCCACCGTGCCGCCTATTGATCAATATAATAGTGATTATTTTGGCCATAATCATGCAGCCCTTGTATACTGTATTGTATGCTTTGCTGCACACGTCTGGTGTTTATCTGAGTTTGACCAATCAGATGCAACCTTAGATGCACATCGCCATTCACCCCCCTAGATACTGGTTTCCTGTTGCCCAGAGCGGACCCAAAGGCGTACAGTGAGAATCTCAGTAGCAGCGGGCATAGGAAAAATGGCAGATGCGGGAGAAGAGGAAATGAACGAGGACAAAAACAACTTGTGTCTAAACTGGGGAGAATACATATACCCTGCTTATTTTGCTAAATAAAAAAAAAACATTTATTTCACGAGATAATAAAAATATTTCTTTACGGGCATGTTAAATATTGCAATAATATTGATATCGCAATATTCAATACCCATATCGCATGTTTTTCCAATGTCGTGCAGCCCTAAATTCAGCAATGAAAAAAGTTGCATTCTCACATTTTTGGGATAATATATTTCTGGCACTCACATTTCTCTCCTCAAGGAAAGACAAGACTTTGGCAATGTTGTTAAGTCTGAAGATTCGATGAGACGACTTCTTGAACCCATGAAGCTGGACCATCGTGTGAAACATAGACAGCAACAAAGCAAATATTATTTTTTAATATTCATTGATTAAACCCAATTCCGATGAAGTTGGGACGTTGTGTTAAGCATAAATAAAAACAGAATACAATGATTTGCAAATCATGTTCAACCTATATTTAATTGAATACACTACAAAGACAAGATATTTAATGTTCAAACTGATAAACTTTATTGTTTTTTAGCAAATAATCATTAACTTAGAATTTTATGGCTGCAACACGTTCCAAAAAAGCTGGGACAGGTGGCAAAAAAGAAGTTGAGGAATGCTCATCAAACACCTTTTTGGAACATACCACAGGTGAACAGGCTAATTGGGAACAGGTGGGTGCCATGATTGAGAAAATAGTCCAACAGTTTAAGGACAAGGAATTTAGGGATTTCATCATCTACGGTCCATAATCTCATCAAAAGGTTCAGAGAATCTGGAGAAATCCCTGCATGTAAGCGGCAAGACCGAAAACCAACGTTGAATGCCGGTGACCTTCGATCCCTCAGGCGGCGCTGCATCAAAAACCGACATCAATGTGTAAAGGATATCACCACATGGGCTCAGGAACACTTCAGAAAACCAATGTCAGTAAATACAGTTCAGCGCTACATCTGTGAGTGCAACTTGAAACTCTACGATGCAAAGCAAAAGCCATTTATCAACAACACCCAGAAACGCCGCCGGCTTCTCTTGGCCGGAGCTCATCTAAGATGGACTGATGAAAAGTGGAAAAGTGTTCTGTGGTCCGACGAGTCCACATTTCAAATTGCTTTTCGAAATTGTAGACGTCGTGTCCTCCGGGCCAAAGAGGAAAAGAACCATCCTGACTGTTATGGACGCAAAGTTCAAAAGCCAGCATCTGTGATGGTATGGGGCTGTGTTTGTTCCAATGGCATGGGTAACTTACACATCTGTGAAGGCACCATTAATGCTGAAAGGTACATACAGGTTTTGGAGAAACATATGCTGCCATCCAAGCAACGTTTTTTTCATGGACGCCCCTGCTTATTTTAGCAAGACAATGCCAAACCTCATTCTGGACGTGTTACAGCTTGGCTTCGTAGTAAAAGAGTGCGGGTACTAGACTGGCCTGCCTGCAGTCCAAGACCTGTCTCCCATTGAAAATGTGTGGCGCATTATGAAGTGTATAATACGACAACGGCGACCCCGGATTGTTGAACAGCTGAAGCTGTACATCAAGCATGAATGGGAAAGAATTCCACCTCCAAAGCTTCAACAATTAGTGTCCTCAGTTCCCAAACGTTTATTGAATGTTGTTAAAAGAAAAGGTGATGGAACACAGTGCTAAACATGACCCTGTCCCAGCTTTTTTGGAACGTGTTGAAGTCATAAAATTCTAAGTTCATGATTATTTTCTAAAAACAATAAAGTTTATCAGTTTGAACATTAAATATCTTGTCTTTGTAGTGTATTCAATTAAATATAGGTCGAACATGATTTGCAAATCATTGTATTCTGTTTTTATTTATGTTTAACACAACGTCCAACTACATTGGAATTGGGGTTGTACAAAAAGAGTGAGAGTCTGACCAGCTTGCAGCCAGAAAGCTCCTCTAGAAGAGCCATGAGGATACGTCCATCCTGGATATCTTGGAAAAGATCTTGGACTTCAATGGGCGGATTACACTGAGAATGGATGAAAACAGAAAAGTACAGGATATAACTGGTCCTTTATGCTTTGGGCAATTACCATATTTTGCATTTAGCACAGACAGAAAATTCTGCGAGTCAAAGAATTCTAAAAAGTCTAAATGCAACTGTAAATCTGACAGCAGCCACTGGAGCGGCTGCTTCTTAACCATCTCTGCCCCCTGATAAGACGATTAATGGAGCTGCTCCATTTTGACTACCAGCCTGGCATTAGCACGATAAAAGCAATAACAAATAAAGTTGCATGCGGCGATGAATGGCCCGCCACACCACCACGTCAGGGGGATGCAAATTCCAAAAATGCGCTGTACTCGGGAGCACGAAGTATGCTGGGTGCGCAGGAGCGAGGACTCAAGAGCATGTAGCATAAACAGCTATAATACATTTATACCAGTAGGAGGCGCCACTGGAGTCAGTGTCAATATACTTGTATCCTCATCGACCATTGTCAACGTGAGAGCAGGCGGTGGCTTTAAAATTCCAGTGCAGATCAGCGCTTTGAGACAGTAGTTGCAGTATTTGTTTATAGGCGGTAACCACAAGGGGCACAACTAGATTCAATGACCGCATAAAGGCGGCTGCTAGCTGGTGTCCTCATCCACCATACACATTTTGCTGGTTATAAGAGCTTCTGGTCAGTAGTTGTAAGCATCTACACTTCTAACACTAGGGGTGCTACTGGAGTCAATGTAACTATGGAGGCATGCTGGCTGGTGTTCTCACCCACCATTTTAAAATGTAGTGCTGATCAGTGCTTCTGGAGAGAAGTAATAATACACTTATACAACGCTACTGTGGTCAATATGAACAATGTGAACTAGTGATGGGCGAGTACCAATAGCAGGTATCGGTATTGGGCCGATACCGGCTATATTTCAAGGTATCGGGTACTCGTGAAGGCTCCCGATACCACCCACAGATACTTAAGGCAGTAGTGAGCACCTGACTGCAGTGGTTTGACACATTAGCGAATCATCCTGTGCATCAGAAAGAAAGGTCTTTGTTCACAATTATGTCATTGGGTTAAGTGAAATTTTATGTATCAAAAGTGCTACTGGTATTGGTACTCAGTATCAGTGTGTACTCAAGAGTGGATACTTGTACTGGTATCGTTATGGGGGGAAAAAAAGCGGTACTGAACATCCCTAATGTGAACGAGGGAGGGCAGGTGCTGCCTGTGTCTTAATGTACCATATAAAATGTAGTCCTGATTGGAGCTTCTGGATAGTAGTTATAAGGTTATAAACATCTACCATTGCTGGGGCGGGATGGTGACTGTGCTATTGGAGTCATTTTCAACATATAAAGTGGGTTCATATAAAGTTTAACCCTCCTATTAATTTTGAAACAGATCTGATCATCTGGAGAGATGTTCGGACAGTTTGATGGTGAATGCTGACGGACAGTCTTCACCAATATGCTCCACCCACCACATTTCATTCATGGAGCATTCTTGCTTCACATCATCCTAATTTATCCTGTATAAATATGAAAGTGACTACAGTGGGTACGTAAACTATTCAGACCCCCTTAAATTGTTCACTCTTTGTTATAC
Source organism: Phyllopteryx taeniolatus (assembly GCF_024500385.1). Classification (NCBI taxonomy): domain Eukaryota; kingdom Metazoa; phylum Chordata; class Actinopteri; order Syngnathiformes; family Syngnathidae; genus Phyllopteryx; species Phyllopteryx taeniolatus. The sequence continues at coordinate 25,513,322 of NC_084514.1, read as the reverse complement.
CAGGTGATTGAAAAGTAACTCCCTATTTTTAAGTACTTGTAATTTATTTCTGAACTATAATTCTGACGAGAAATGAACATGAGAAGAAAGTGTATTGCATTGAGTTTTATTTCAAATTCAATATGGGCGCTAGCATTAGCCACCAGTTTCTCAAGCCGCCTGGGAACCACATTAACTGATTTCACAAGGAACCCTTGTGGGATGGAAGACATAACTTCTCGTATTCGCCCTTCAAGTTCTTCCAAAGTTGTTGGTTTGGTAAAATAGACTTGCTCCTTACATCATGGAAAAAAAAAAATTGAGAAATACAGTGGTCCCTCTCCACTTCACGCTTCACGTTTTGCGGCTTCAGTGCTTCGCGGGTTTTTCCAAAAATATTCATCAAAAAATAAAATAAAATGCATCGAAAAATAAAAATGAAAAAATACAGCCATATCAGCAGCCATATTGCGGAAAGACGCGTTGTTTCATGTTGATGCACGAGAGAGAAGGTTTCCTTGCATGTCAAACAACGAGATGAGTTGACTCAGAGGCTTTGTACATGCCTGTACTGTACTGTACATCCCACGGGCACTCATACAAGGCGCGTGATTGGTTCACGGTGCGACATCGACCAATGAGAGCACGAGTGTTTTTATCCCGTGAGCTGATTGGCTGCGCATCATCGCAGCCTCACCAAGCATCTTCCCTTGTTGTGTCTCGCCAGTCTCATCCACGCTGTTGACTGTCTCGCATACTGTATCTGAGTGTTGTGTTCGTGATAACCTTTTTTGTTTAAGCGATAACTTTTTTGATTAGTTAAGCCCTTACAATGCTGCCTCAGCGCTGTGCCCCAGTGAAAGCTTCCTCCGGGGCGCCCAAGAGGAAGAAGATGATGACCATCAGCGAAAAAGTGAAACTTTTGGATTTGATCAAAGAGGGCAGAAGTTATGCATCTGTGGCACGCCATTATGGCGTGAATGAATCTACAGTGCGGTACATCAAGAAAGAGGAAGCAAACATCCGCAAAACTGCTTCAATAAGGAAGCTAAACGTGTGGTAACTCCACGTAATAAGAGACAGGGTTATGTCCTTGAACAGGGGAATTTTGAAGCAAAAGAAAAAACAAGGACAACAACTACCCATCATGTTTTTCTCCAAGGTAAAACCCCAGCTACACCATCAGCGCCTCCAGCAGAAGAGTCTCCGAGTGAACCTAAAGCCTCTACGAGTCAAGTGAGAACCTCTCCTCCGCCACCAACGCAAGCCTCTTTGCCTCTCTCAGAAGGCAATGTTGATGAATGTTAATTACTGCATAAGGAGTGAAAGATTTAAGTAAATACGTGTACTGTTGTAATCTTTGTCTCAAATATGTAAAGTATAAATACTGTTTACATATTTTAAACATTCTGGTACCCACATACACATACATTAAAATTCCTAGGCAGGGGGGGCAAATCCTACGTCGTGGTTTTTCACCTTTTTTTCACCTGGGGTTCTGGTCCCCATTAACCGCAAAAAAACGAGGGAACACTGTATATTACAACATATGAATAAATTGTAAGTATTTTAAAATAGGGAGTTACTTTTCAATGACCCTGTATGGCAGCCATTTGCTCAAATCATTTAAGTTCCTTTTTTTCCTCATTAATGTACACACAGCACCGCATATTGACAGGTAAAAATCGGAATTGTTGAAATTTTTGCAGATTTATTAAGAAAAACTGTAATATCACACAGCCATAAGTATTCAGACCCTTTGCTGTGACACTCATATATTTAACTCGGGTGCTGTCCATTTCTTCTGATCATCCTTGAGATGGTTCTACACCTTCATCGGAGTCCAGATGTGTTCGATTATACTGATTGGACTTGATTAGGAAAGCCACACACCTGTATATATAAGACCTTACAGCTCACAGTGCATGTCAGAGCAAATGAAAATCATGAGGTCAAAGGAACTGCCTGAAGAGATCAGAGACAGAATTGTGGCAAGGCAAAAATCTGGCCAAGGTTACAAAAAAAATTCTGCCGCACTTAAGGTTCCTCAGAGCCTAGCGGCCTCCATAATCCTTAAATGGAAGACGTTAGGGATGACCAGAACCCTCCCTAGAGCTGACCGTCCGGCCAAACTGAGCAATCGGGGGAGAAGAGCTTTGTTGAGAAAGGTAAGGAAGAAGCCAAAGATCACTGTGGCTGAGCTCCAGAGATGCAGTCGGGAGATGGGAGAAAGTTCTAGAAAGTCAACCATCACTACAGCCCTCCACCAGTCGGGGCTTTATGGCAGAGTGGCCCGACGGAACCCTCTCCTCAGTGGAAGACACATGAAAGCCCGCATGGGGTTTGCTATAAAACACCTGAATGACTCCAAGATGGTGAGAAATAAGATTCTCTAGTCTGATGAGACCAAGATTGTTGGCCTTAATTCTAAGTGGCATGTGTGGAGAAAACCAGGCACTGCTCATCACCTGCCCAATACAGTCCCAACAGTGAAGCATGGTGGTGGCAGCATCCCCAAATCCAGGTGTGAAAAACTTGTTTCATCATTCCCAAAAAGACTCATGGCTGTATTAGTTCAAAAGGGTGCGTCTAAATACTGAGCAAAGGGTCTGAATACTTTTTTTAATAAATCTGCAAAAATGTCCACAATTTTGTTTTTTTCTGTCAATATGGGGTGGTGTGTCTACATTAATGAGGAAAAAAATGAACAAATGATTTTAGCAAAGCCGGCACAGTGGACGACTGGTAAGGACATCTGCCTCACAGTTCTGGGGACCGGGGTTCAAATCCCGGCCCCGCCTGTGTGGAGTTTGCATGTTCTCCACATGCCTGGGTGGGATCTCCAGGCACTCCGGTTTCCTCCCACATCCCAAAAACAGGCGTGTGAATGTGAGTGCGAATGGTTGTGTTTTTCTATGTGCCCTGCGATTGGCTGGTGACCGGTTCAGGGTGTACCCCGCTTCCCACCCAAGGATAGCTTGGATAGGCTCCAGCAGCCCGCGACTCGAGTGAGGATAAGCCATAAAGAAAATGGATGGATGGATGGATTTTAGCAAATGGGTGCAATATAACAAAGAGTGAAAAATTTAAGGGGTCTGAATACTTTCCGTACCCACTGTACATAAGGCCTTTGGAGGTGTGGATTTATTGATGACATGTGGCTTACTGGGGTACAGTGGGAAGAAAAAGTATGTGAAGCCTTTGGAATTTCTTAAATTTCTGTATAAATAAGTCAAGCTGTCTGATCATCTAAATCACAAGAATGAACAGTCTGCTTAAACAAACACGACACAAAAATTTTTTTTTCATATTTTTATTGAAAATATACATTCACAGGACAGGAAGGAAAAAGTGAACCCTTGAACTTCTTGGGCAGCAATAACCTCAAACAAACGGTTCCTGTCATTGCAGATCAGACAGGTAAAGGTCACGCATCCATATTGCCTAGCTGCAGCCAACTTAATGTCCAAACAAGGGGGGGAAGGCTTAGCTTTGCAACCGACCACAAATACGTTAAGCTTGAGCAGCAGTCCTCCCTGGGCCCTACCCCATGGTTAACGCTGCGTAAAACGAGTATGGTATGAAAGCCCTTATAGTCTCTCCAGCGTGTCCTGGATCATCCCAGGGGCCTCCTCCCCGTAGGACGTGCCCGCCATGCCTCACCAAGGGGGCATCCAGAAAGACCTGATGCTCAAGACACATCAATTGGCTCCTCTCGATGCGGAGCAGCAGCGGCTCTACTCTGAGCCCCTCCCGGATGATGAGCCTCTCACCCCATCTCTAAGGGAAAGCCAGGCCACTTATTTTGGCCATTTTTATCGGTCATCTTGATCTTTTGGTTGGGACCCACAGTAAGTGACTATAGGTCAGGGTGGGAGCCTAGCAATCAAGTCCTTCCCCTTTCGGCTTAACTCCTCCTTTCCTATGACAGAGTGCACATCACTGCAGAGGCTGCACTATTCCACCCATCCATCTTCTCCATTCTTCCATCACGTGAACAAGACCCAAGATACTTGAACTCCTCCACTTGGGCAGGACCTTATCCCTGACCTGGAGAGAGCACTCCACTTTTTTCTGACAGAGTACTATGGTCTCAGATTCAGAGTTGCTGATTTTCATTCCTATGCACACTCTGCTGCAAACTGCTCCTGTGAGAGTTGAGGACGCTCTCGTACAGTGCAGACGCTTTTCTGCTCGCTCTACTTGCTTCGCCTCTGTTTACATTTTTCTTGCTGATAGGCTTGTTTTTCTTCTTCCAAAGAAATTAGAAGCAGCGACTCCAGGATATCTTTAAACCTGTGTGACTGTATTTTTTTATTGGTAGATACAGTCAGTTGTTGCCATATTCCAAAGTTTTTTATGCCTCCTTATCATTACATCAGCGTGGCCTGCTAATTAGCTCAAGCCTGCTAGTAGCAACTAGACCAGCAACAAGATACCTCCCTTTTCCACTGAAGACTATCACAAACTGCGACAGAAGATGGTGGTCCTGGAAATGAAAATCCACCGTCTACAAGTGTATGTTGATGTAAAAGGACATTCGGGGAATGAAACCCCTCTACCGATCTCTCAAAATGTTGAGCAGAAGCATGCTAACAGACAGCCACTTAGCTCCACAAACCTGGCGGATGTGGACTGTGGAAACAGTAATGGATCATCCAATGTTCTCCCTGGAATTTACTGGGAGCAAAACCTAAAAATTTTGAACATCGAAAAGGGAGGACAGAACACCAGCAGATTACCGAGGAATCCAGTTGGCCTGCGTTGCATGCTTCTTCAACCCCGAGAGAGCAGCCGTGGCCGGTCGCGACAGCAAAGGGCAAAAAAAGAGGACGCAAGTCAATGCAAAACATTGACATCAGACTTACAAATAGGTTTGAGCCACTTTTACAAGACCCTGGTCAAGTATGCTCATCTCCAACCACCACAAAAAAAGGACCATGGTCCTCAGTCGGAAAAGGGTGGCGTGCCCTCTCCAGGTCGGGGATGAGATCCTGCCCCAAGGAGTTCAATTATATTGGGGTCTTGTTCACGAGTGAGGGAAGAATGGAACGGGAGATCGACAGGCGGATCGGTGCAGCGTCTGCAGTGATGCAGACTTTGTATCGATCCGTTGTGGTAAAGAAGGAGTGAAGCCGAAAGGCGAAGCTCTCAATTTACCGGTCGATCTACGTTCCTACCTTCACCTATGGTCACGAGCTGTGGGTAGTGACCGAAAGAACGAGATCCCGGATACAAGCGGCCGAAATAAGTTTCCTCCGCAGGGTGTCCGGGCTCTCCCTTAGAGATAGGGTGAGAAGCTCGGTTATCCGGGAGGATCTCAGAGTAGAGCCGTTGCTCCTTCACATCGAGAGGAGCCAGATGAGGTGGCTGGGGCATCTGATTCGGATGCCTCCCGGACGCCTCCCCAGTGAGGTGTTCCGGGCACGTCCCACCGGGAGGAGACCCCGGGGACGACCCAGGAAACGCTGGAGAGACTACATCCTTCGGCTGGCCGGGGTACGCCTCGGGATCCCCCCGGAAGAGATGGATGAAGTGGGTGGGGAAAGGGAAGTCTGGACATCCCTGCTAAAGCTACTGCCCCTGCGACCCGACCTCGGATAAGCGGTAGAAGATGGATGGGAAAAAAAGGCACCCCAAACGTTAATAGTTGGTGATGGAGCTGTCAAGGATGTGAAACGTTTTTGCAGTGAGAAGAACAGAAAAGTGCTGTGTTTTACAAATGATATGGTGTCTGATATCTCGACAAAAATCCTGTCAATCACTAATCAGCACCCAACTGTGAAATCTGTCATTATACACACAGGGGCCCTGGATGTTGTCAAGCACCAATCAGTGGTACTAAAGCGAGGTTTCACTTATCTCCCAACGAAAGTACAATTTAGATTGACCTCGCCCAATGGTACGATTTGGAGATGAACGTTTCAGTAGGCTCAGTCAATTAAATAAGTGGCTCAAAGAAGTGTGTACTGAGCTATCCGTGAGCTTCATTGACGATTTCTGCGTTTTTTGGGAGTGCAGACATCTTTACAAGGCAGACGGTATAAATAGACAAGGGGTCAAGTTATTGGCTGCCAACATATTTTACTGCGGCGGAACGGTGGACGACTGATTAGCACAACTGCGTCACAGTTCTGAGGACCGGGGTTCAAATCCCAGCCTCACCTGTGTGGAGTTTGCATGTTCTCCCCGTGCCTGCGTGAGTTTTCTCCAGGTACTCCTCTTTCCTCCCACATACCAAAAACATCCGTAGTAGATGGATTGAAGACTCTATATTGCCCGTAGGTGTGAATGTGAGTGCAAATGGTTGTTTTTTTATGTGCCCTGCGATTGGCTGGCAACCAGTTCAGGGTGTACCCCGCCTCCTGCCCGATGATAGCTGGGATAGGCTCCAGCACACCCCGACCCTAGTGAGGAGAAGCGGCTCGGAAAATGGATGGAAAATAATTTATAGACCTCCAAGATACAATGGAAAATTTATGGAGTATTTTTCAGAACTCCTGTCAATTATTTGTCATAACGGGAGACTAACATTCATGTTGACAATAACATGGAAATAACTCTCTGCTCTACCGCACACATTTGACCACTCTCAACATATTAAGAGTCGAACCCACACTCAAGGTCACATCTTAGACCTGGTCATCTCTAATAATGTTGAAACTCTATCTGTTGACATGAAGAACATGACTATTTCTGACCATTTCTGTGTATTCTTTGAATTACAGATTCTCCCAAAGGTTCAGACAACCTCAGTCTCTTAAGAAAAGGTGAATGAGAGTACCGCCACAAAGTTTATGGAGAATCAGAATCAGAATAATCTTTATTTGCCAAGTATGTCCAAAACACACAAGGAATTTGTCTCCGGTAGTTGGAGCCGCTCTAGTACAACAGACAGTCAATTTACAGAACACTTTGGAGACAGAGACATTGACATAAAACAATTGTGCAAAAAGATGCAGAGTCCTCTAGCACTTAGAGCAGTTCGAATGACTAATATTGCAATAGACCGGTGCAATGACCATTGTGCAAGGGGCGCTGAGACTTCAAGGAGTGTATGCTGTTTAAAGTGACGAGTAGTGCGATAATCTGGGACAATGTTGGTTGTGCAAATGTTACAGATACTCCTCAATCAGTGTGCAAATGGAGCAGATGCTACTCTGGCATGAGTGGCCAGTATATGCAAATACAGTCGATATGCAGACTCGTCACCGTCCTTGATGAGGCCGATGACAGTGGTGTCATCTGCAAACTTCAGGAGTTTGACAGTCGGGTTCGCTGAGGTGCAGTCGTTCGTGTAGAGATAATTTCACCTGGAAAATCTGAAATGCCATGAATGCTGTCACTCCAATTAAAACTAAGACAATCTTGAGGTGACCTACAAGACCGTGGAGCGGCACAATGATGGTAAAGACCTCTAAATCGAAGTGTAGGAAAGCAGAACGTAAGTGGAGAAAAACTAAACTCCAAATTGACTATGACCTCTACAGGCAGTCTTTGTAATTTTAACCAAGAGTTAGTCAGGGCTAGACAGCAATACCTTTCTGAAATCATCAGTAAGAACTTCAACAATACTCGCACTGTTTGCTGTGGTTGACAAGCTCACCCCACCCCCATCCCCGAATCAGATAGCTCCAGAACTCCTAACAGCAGATAAATGCAATGAATTTGATTATTTTAGTGAAAAAAATACAATCCATCAGATTAAATATCAGCACAAATCAGCAAAATGACAAAATTATACTATATCTGAAGCCACCCAGGAAAAACTATTACCATGTCCGAATTTGATACAGTTGAACAAAAAACTGTTGAGAAAACGGTTCAGCAGCTGAAACCATCAACGAGCTGTCTTGACTCAATACCATCTGACTTTTTCAAAGCTATTGCCAAGTCTGTGCCAGCTGATTTGCAGAAAATTAATTCACTCACTTCAGTCAGGCGAGTTTCCCAAAGCTCTTAAAGCAGCTGCCATTAAGCCGCTTCTAAAAAATAGAACGCTGTTAGCCATGTTAGCCAGCTATAGACCCATCTCAAATCTCCCTTTTATAGCCAAGATTGTTGAGAAAGTTATTTATATTTTTAATCAACTCAGCAATTTCTTGAACTTAAATGGGCTTTTTGACAAATTTCAATCAGGTTTCTGAACTCATCACAGTACAGAATCTGTTCTTATAAAAGTGCTAAATGATATAATGAATACTGACTCGGGAGAGGTGTCAATTCTGGTCTTGTTGGACCTCAGTGTGGCTTTTGATACGGTATATCATAATATACTGCTGAACAGGTTGAAAACGTGGGTAGGACTAAATGGAAGTCTTTAAATGATTCAGGTCCTACCTGGAGGAAAGGAGTTATTTTGTAACCACTAGAAGTGTTCAATCTCATCAAATGGCAATGACCTATGGGGTCTCTCAAGGCTCAGTTCTTGGACCCCTCCTGTTCAGCCTGTATATGCTACACTTGGGTCAAATTCTTCAGAACTTTAATTTTGACTATCATAGATATGCAGATGACACACAGCTATATCTAGCAGTGTCTCCAGATGACTATAGTTCAATTGAGGTGTTGTGTCACTGTCTAAAAAAGATAAATAACTGGATGAGCCAAAACTTTCTTCAATTAAGCCACAACAAAACTGAGATAATTGTTTTTGGCAATAAAGCAAAGAGTATTGCTGTTAGTAAATACCTGGTGTCACTCTCTTTAAAAACAAAGACCAAGTCCGAAACCTTAGTGTTCTGATCGATTCCGACCTGACTTTCAACTGTCATATCAAATCAATTACTAAAACGGCCTTCTACCATTTGAAGAGATATCCAGCGTGAAGGCTTGCATGTGCCAAGCAGACCAGGAGAAGCTCATCCATGCTTTTATCTCAAGTACATTTGACTATTGTAATGTTCTTCTGTCCGGACTCCCCCAAAAGAGCATTAAACAGCTGGAGCTCATTCAGAATGCTGCAGCTCGGGTTCTGACCACAACAAAGAGGTCAGAGCATATTACTCCAATTCTAAAGTCTCTACACTGGCTCCCGGTCAGCTTTGGAATAGATTTTAAAGTTCTGCTACGAGTCTATAAATCACTAAATGGTTTAGGTCCTGAATACATAAAAGAAATACTCATGGAATATTAACTCAATCGGGCTCTGAGATCTACAGACTCAAGTCAATAGTGGAGCACAAGAGTCCAAAGCAAACATGGTGAAGCAGCATTTAGCTATTATGCCGCACACAAATGGAATAGGTTGCCAACAGAAGTGACGTCAGCCCCAACTGTGAATGTTTTTAAGTCCAAGTTAAAAACTCTTCTTTTTTCATCATGCTTTTTAGAGCATTTCCACTTTTCAATGATATTTCTTGCACTGTACAGTTTTATTTTTCTCTTTGTTTTGCTTTGCCTTGCTCTGCTTTTAGTGTCCTACACTTACCAAAACCATGGAAAAGATGGATCGATAAAAATGGCATTTGTTGCACTCTCTTTTGTACATCCTTCTCAGGTGAAGACAACCATGACTTCTTGTCTCACTCATAGTTACTGTATGTGTGCGAAGTTGGAAGTTGGCAATGAGGACACTGGATGGCTGGAGATAAAACCGGCTGAAAGGTGACGTATGCTCTTTTTCTTTGCTGGTGTTTATGCTGTTCCTCCTCGCTTCGTAGGCATACACCCCAGAGGCCACTGAGGCCCGCCAGGTCGAGCGATCTTGTGCTGTGGACTTCGAGGACTCTTGATTGACACTGCAGCACTTCAAGGAGGACTTGAGGAAGCCCTCGTATCATTTAGTACCACCTTTAACTGTATGATTTCCTGACAGAACTGGTGTAACTGAGCCAAGTTTGTAGGCTACCTTGCTCACGCATGCCTTTTCAGGTCTGCCCATAAATTTTCAATAGGACTGAGATCAGGACTTTGAGATGACCTCTCCAAAATATTAACATTGTTATCCTAATGCCACTTTGTAACCAGTTTGGCAGTACGCTTGGCGTCATTGCCCATTTGCAAGACCCATTTGCGCACAAGCTTTAATTTCCTGGCTGATTTCTTGAGACGTTGCTTCAGTATTTCAACATAATGCTCTCTCCTCATGATGCCATCTATTTTGTGAAGTGCACCACTCCCTCCTGAAGCAAAACAACCACACAAGATAATTGCTGCCACCCTCATATTTCAAAGTTGGGACGATGTTCTCAGGCTTGCTTCCCTCTTTTTCCTCCAAACGTTAAGATGCTCACTACGGTCTAGCAGTTCAATTTTAGTTTCGTCAGACCACAGGACATGTCGCCCCAAATTAAGGTCTTTTTCCCTGTGTGCATTTGCAATCTGTAATCTGTTTTTTTTACATTTCTTTTGGAGTAATGGTTTCTACCTGGCAGAGTGGCCTTTTAGCCCATGTTATTACAGTACTTATTTCACTGTGGATAATGACACACATACCAGTTTCAGCCAGCATCCTTACAAGGGCTTTTGATTTTGTTCTAAGGTTTATATGCACTTTTCAGACCAAAGCACGTTCATCTCTGGGACACAGAACCTGTCGTCTCGTTCCTGAGCGGTATGATAGCTGGATATTCCCATGGTGTTTATACTTGCGTCTAATTATTAACAGATGAACGTGGAACCTTCAGGCGTCTGAAAATTGCACCCAAGAATGAACCGGACTTGTGCAAGTCCACAATTCTGTTTTTGATGACTTCTTTGATTTCTTTTGATTTTCCCATCATTTTACACAAATAATCCTTGTGTTTCAGGTATACCTAGTTCAAATACATCCACAGGTGTGTCTATAAATAACTCAAATATTGTCAATATACCTATCAGAAACTCCCAAAGAAATTACATCATCATCTGGGTTTTCCCAAATAGTTTAAAGGCATCGTAATCTTGTTGTTTGTAAACTTCTGAATTTGAAGAAAGTCATGAAAAATGCCTTCTTGTGGAGATACGGTAAATAACAGGATTAGGAGGCGAGAAACAGTCATGTCACTTTACGCTCCACATACAGCATAAACTGTGCTTTTACATCAAACAGCTAACAACTCCCTTTTACCCTTTCATCCTGCCCCTCCCTTGAAGATACACATCCCTGGTTAACGTCTCCCGCTTGTGGGTCACCATGTTGTCATTATTCTGGCATTTTCTCACATCCTGTTTTGTATTGCTTGGGTCTGTTTTTTTTCTGTGTTGCAGTTCCATGGAGTGTGGTGGAGGGCGGACTCTCCTGTATTGCACCTGCTGCTAATTATCATCATCAGGGTATTTAGAAGCAAGAGAGACAGGAGAAAGATGCCGAGATATTGTCCTTGGTAGTTCCCATTGCGCTTGCCAGTTTGTTACTCTTTCGTCCTCTCCAGCGTTCGTTTTGTTGCTATTTGTCTTCCGTTTTCTAAGTACTACTGTTTCTTTGTTCTCGTTTGTTTCTCAGACTTTATATATTTTGAGTTTTCTGTTTCCTTATTTATCTTTGGTCTCGTTCTCTTATCTCATTGTTGTTTGTTTCCATGTCAACACTTGTCACAGTTGCCTTCGGTTATTTGTAGTTTTTTCACGCTTGCATGCTCTTTTTGTTTAATAAACACTGTAAACTTGTTCAGCTTGTTTGTGTTTGCTTTGGGGTCCAACCACTCGCATTTTACGCAGCCCTGACACAATATCTCAGCAATGGATCCCGCAAACACTGAACAGGTTTTTCAGGCTTTGTCAAGCCACAAAAAGCTAGCTTGTGAACATCACTTTGTCCGAGAGACCATGTCAGCTATTAATGTTCTGACTTCCAATATTAGTTCGCTTGACTCTAGACTTGAGCAAGCTTGTCCTCACTTTTCCTCCAGAATCCGCATTCGCCACACTACTCTCACTTAGTACTGCCGTTTCTCGCAAGCCAACCATTCCTCATTCCCTGCGTTATTCCAGTGTTTGGCAAACATACTAAATTCATTGTTTGGCAAGGCATGGACGTAGGGATGGGGGTTGGGGGGGGGGGGGGGAAATCAATCAAATAACTCAGATTTTAGCCCCGATATTGGCCTGATTTGCTATCGTAGGCGATTTCCCACATCGGGCCCGAAATAGTTTGTCGGGAATGACAAAACTTGTTGTGTGACATAATCCACGACCAACGGTTTGGCCCTACGACACCAAAATGAGAAGTGTAGCATGTCTGCTTTTTTTATCCATGAAGTGTGACATATCAATGACAACTCTCCGACAGGTCGCATTGACGTCGACGGATAAGATTGCGTATTGTGACCATGTGTAAAAGATGGTATACGGTGTTACCGCAATAAAAGTATAGTGTTTCCAGTGGCTGACCGAGATACGATTTTATGGCAGTAGTCAGACATAGTGCCATCATAAAAGATGTAATTTGTCTTGTACCCTGATCCAGGCATATAAATTGACTTCAAATATAGGTTGACGCAAAATTTCTGCCTCGAGGCTCCGCCAGAACCATGTTTGCGCCACCGTCTATGTTTCACACAGACATTTATTGCAGAGAAACGCAGTGTTGGGCCAGTGAAAAATAAACATCAGAGGATGTCTAAAGTGTGGTATTAAACAATATCAAATAAAGAGCAATAGGGTTGCATGCATCCCTATGGGGAGCACAAGCCAGTGCAAACTGTAGGCCGGTCCCAAGCCCGGATAAATGCAGAGGGTTGCATCAGGCAGGGCATCCGGCTTAAAACTTTGCCAAACAAATATGAGCGTTCATCTAAAGAATTCCATTCCGGATCGGTCATGGCCCGGGTTAACAACGTCCGCCCCCGGCACCATTAACTGCAGGGTGCCGGTGGAAATTCAGTTACTGTGGGTTGAAGACAAAGGAGAGGTGGAAAGCGGGTTCTTAGGCAGAGAGAGAAGAGGAAAGCACAAAGCCTAGAATTGAATGTAGGGACTTTGAATGTTGGGACTATGAAAGGAAAATCCCGGGAGTTGGTTGGCATGGTGATGAGCAGAAAGGTTGATATATTGTGTGTCCAGGAGACCAGGTGGAATGGCAAATACACGAGAAGTTTAGGGACAGGGTTTAAATTATTTTACCATGGTGTAGATGGGAAGATAAATGGAGTAGGGGTTATTTTAAAGGAAGTGTTAGCTAAGAGTGTCTTGGAGGTGAAAAGAGTATCAGATCGAGTATGAGGCTGAAACTTGAAATTGAGGGTGTTACGTATAATGTGATTAGCGGCTATGCCCCACAGGTAGGATGTGACCTAGAGGTGAAATAGAAATTCTGGAAGGAGCTAGACGAAGTAGTTCTGAGCATCCCAAACAGAGAGACAGTCGTGATAGGTGCAGATTGTAATGGACATGTTGGTGAAGGAAACAGGGATGATGAAGAAAGGATGGGTAAGTACGGCATCCAGGAAAGTATTTGGAGGGACAGATGGTGGAAGACTTTGAAAAAAGGATGGGTGGGCAACTCCAGAGTGAAAGAGACTCCAAACCCTCTCAAGAGGACTGGTACCATAGCCCAAGCTGTATGTGGAGGTGAGCCCGACTATATCTTGTCAGCACTTCTCAACCTTACACACTAGCTCGAGCTACTTCCCTGCCAGAGAGGTGACATTTCACGTTCCTAGAGCCAGCTTCTGTAGCCGGGGACCAGACCGCCAAGGTCCCCACCTTCGGCTGCCACCCAGCTCACGACACACACAGGTGGTGAGCCCATGGGAAGGGGAATCCACATTGCCTCTTTGGGCTATGCCTGGCCGGGCCCCATGGGTGCAGGCCTGACCACCAGGCATTTGCCTTCAAGCCCCTCCTCTAGGCCTGGCTCCAGAGGGGGTCCCGGTGACCCATGTCCGGGAAGGGAAACCTAGTTCAATTTATGTAATTCATCATTAGGGGTCTCTGAGCTGTACTTTGTCTGTTCCCTCACCTGGGACGTGTTTGTCCTGGGTAACTCTACCCCGGTGCCCCGGTGACCCGCTTCCGGGCAAGGGAAACCTAGATCCATTTAATGTATTCTGCATAGGGGTTTTGGGAGCTGTGCTTTGTCTGGTCCCTCACCTCGGACCAGTTTGTCCTGGGTGACCCTACCAGGGGCGTAAAGCCCCAGACAACTTCGCTCCGAGTATCATTGGGACACACAAACCCCTCCACCACGATAAGGCGACGGATAAGGGAGAGGGGCTGATGTATTTTCTATACTTAAAGACAGTAGTTTCGGTACTCACTGAAGCGAAGCGGGTTTTCATGAAAGACAATATTAGGACATGGAGCATCCCCAAGTGAAATAGAAAAGGAAATTTAGAACTTCCTAAGAAGTACTGGGCTGTTTTATCCAAGAATATAACCACTCGTAATGCACCACTATTGTTTTCTTAAACTCTTGAATTATAGAGACACTTTATCCACAATCAATTGGTGTTATAGACATGCATATTTGTGGGCACTCTGGGGTAGGAATGAGTACACTGTACAAGTGTACAGTGATGCACAAGTAATTGTGCACTGAATATGTGCGACAATTAATTTACAGTGTTTTTTTAATCTGTTTTGTTTGTCTTGTTCCCCAAGAAGATTAGCTTTTGTGTGTTGCAAAAGCTAAAAGGGATACAATAAACAATAAACAATGCATTTAGGTAATAAGTAAAATTGCATCAATAAACCAAACCAGCACATAAAAAAATAGTATAATCACATAGGCCAAGGCTGCAAAATCCAGAACAAAAAAGAGAAAAGATTTTATTGTTTGATATATTAACATACTGACCACAAACAAGGAGGATTTTTTCTGAGCCGCTTCTCCTCACTAGGGTCGCGGGCGTGCTGGAGCCTATCCCAGCTATCATCGGGCAGGAGGCGGGGTACACTCTGAACTGGTTGCCAGCCAATCGCAGGACACATACAAACAAACAACCATTCGCACTCACATTCACACCTGCAGGCAATTTAGAGTTTTCAATTAACCTAGAATGCATGTTTTTGGGATGCGGGAGGAAACCGGAGTGCCCGGAGAAAACCCACGCAGGCACGGGGAGAACATGCAAACTCCACACAGGCGGGGATTGAACCCCGCTCCTCAGAACTGTGAAGCAGACGCTCTAACCAGTCGGCCGCTCTATATATATATATATATATACATATATATATATATATATATATATATATATATATATATATATATATATATATATATATATATATATATATATATATATATATATACACACACATGTATACACACACACACACACACACACACACACACACATACAGTGAACCCTCGCTAGTTCGCGGTTTGACTATCGCAGTTTCACGACTTCACAGGGGTTTTCAGTTATATAAATGGACATTATTTATGTTCTGGAAAAATCTATAGAAATCGAGATAAGTGAACACCCAAAATTCTCCCTTAAATTAATTAATATATTAATAATAAATAGTATTTTCTCGTGTAAAAATAATAAAAGAAGCATAAAATAAAACAATAAAACAAAAACATAAAGAATAAAAATCGGGAAAAAAATGGAAAGCATCTTGCATAACACAAAGCATCACATCTTGCTGACAGTAGATTGTACACAGGCTGCTATTGGTCCATGGGAAGAAGACAACAAATCGCAGCATCCCGTTTTCTTGACGGAGCTGTGATTGGCGCTTTGACTGTTGCCCAGCATCTCTCCTTGTCCCATCTCGGCGTCTCACCTTTCTTTTAGCATCAAGCCTTCACATCGAGTGGTTTTATTTGTTGTTTCTTTGTGTTAAACTTTGCTTCGATTTCCAACCCCTGCAATGGCTCCTAAGGGTTCTTCCAAGGCTGTTACTGATGGCGATCGCTGAGAAAGTGAAACTGCTTGATATGATTAAGGAAGGCAGAACTTTGGCGGCTGTGGCCCGCCATTTTGGCGTGAATGAATCCACCGTTCGCTACATCGAGGCAAACATTAGAAAGACGGCTGCTATAACGTTTAATACAACAGTGAAGATAGTGTTTACAGCTCGTAATGAGACGATCGTCCGCATGGAGGCTCCCTTGGCTGTTTGGATTGCCAACTGTCGGAAGAAGAGCATACCCTTAAACACGAATATCATCCAAGCAAAGGCTAAGAGCCTGTACAAAACCTTAGCTGCTCAGGAGCCCGAAGACGACAGTAGCAACCGCGAGGAGGAAGAAGACAGTGAAGAAGACGGCGAGGACCCACAACCAGGGACGTCCAGAGATTCTCTAGGGAACAAAAGACCATTCGCTGCTAGCAAGGGGTGGTTCACAAAGTTTCAGAAACACTAGGGCCTGAACAGGGTTTCGCTGCATGGCGAAGCTGCTTCTACTGACACTGCTGCTGCCGAAACGTACGTCAACGAAACTTTCAAGAAGATAATCGCTGAAGGTGGATATAAGCCTGAACAGGTCTTTAATCTGGACGAGACGGGCTTATTTTGGAAGAGAATGCCGTCGCGAACTTTCCTTTTTAAAGAAAAAGCAAAAGCCCCTGGCTTTAAAACCTACAAGGACCACTTGGCAATCGTGATGTGTGGGAATACTGCAGGATTTTTATTAAAAACAGGGCTTATTTACAAGTCTAAAAGTCCAAGGGCTTTGAAGAATAAAAACAAGAATCTGCTGCCTGTGCTTTGGAGGCCTCATCTTAATGCCTGGATAACGAAGATGCTGACGAGCGATTGGTTCCACCAGTTGTTTTGTTGTTTTAAAAACAGTTGTTTTATCCCGCAGGTAAAAGTTTATCTTGCTGAGAAGAGCCTGCCGTTTAAAGTTCTTCTTTTAATGGATAACGCTGGTGGCCACGCAACTGATCTGAACTACGCGGGGGTTCAAATCGAGTTCCTGCCGCTGAACACAACGTCCCTTATTCAACCCATGGACCAGGGGGTTATCAGGGCGTTCAAGGCCTTGTACAAAAGGAATGCCCTGGCGAACCTGGTTGCTTCAAAGGATTCCCAAGAAGACAAGGACTTCAACCTGAAGGCATACTGGCGTGAATATACAATTGCGACGTCCCTAGAACATATTCAAGTCACTGCAAGAAATTAAGCCTGCCACAATTAATGCCAGTGGGAAGCATTTATGGCCAGATATCATACACGATAACAAAGTATTTACTCCTGAAGAGATCATCACTGGGTAGTAGCGAAAGCTGTGAAATTGGCTGCGATCCTTGGAGGTGAAGGATATACATATGCATGCGTATATACGGATACACGCAGATATACGTATATGTACATCAATGTGTGTGCGTGTGTGTGTGTGTGTGTGTGTATGTGTTTGTGAAGCTGCATTGCTAAACCTGTTAAAATGTTTTGTCTAGACATTGACTAGAACTTGTGAAGAGTGAAAACAAGGATTTTTTGTTTATATTGTTGCCAACACACGAACAAACCTTTTCTAAATGCAGATTCATCCATCGAGTAAAGGTCCTCTTCTGAACCACTTCTCTCTGAACTGCAACAAAGACATGAAGAGAAAAAAATGTAATGAACAGCAAACTGATTCACGATGACTGGAGTACTGAAAGAGAGAAAGAGCCAAATAATTACCAAGCAAATGGCAAAGCGCACAAGCATGAATCACATTCAATTTTCTTTACACTACTCTATTCATCCCTCCTACATTTACATATACCGTTGGACTGTAATGAAACACCAAAGGTAATATTCATGAACGGGTCATGAACCCGGCTATACAAGTGTGGTGGGAGTGGCTATGTAAATTACAAACATCTATAGGACCAGCGTGAGGGGATCCCCAAGCAATTTGCATAATCATGAGTTATTTGTCGCAATGAGTGAGTGGCCCCAAACCCAGCGAAAAGGTCCCATTTCGCACGCACAATGACTGACAGAAGTGTCCTGTAATTGCTGTGCCTGCACCACAGAGGTTGTGGATCCCACCCAATCAATTGAGAGGTGGGATCGGGCACAGGAGTCCACACAAGAGCAGCCCAGTGGACGGGCCACCAAATCCCCCCCAACCAAGACCCACTGCCCCCCAGAGATGGGTGTATGTTGTGCATTAAAAGAAAGGGGGACGAGTGTGTGTAATACATTAAAGTCCTTGGGGGCAGGAAGGGCAGAGGGGCAAGGGCGCCTCGACCGGGAAACAGCACTACTCCGGCACCCGAACTCTCCTGACCCCACACCAGTGCCCCAAGAAACCTTGATTATGTTTGCGTGCCCAGATGTGACTAGTGGAAAAAAAGGGAACCACCCGGCACCCCAACGAGAAGAGGAGGAGGCAATCGCAGCGGGACGCAAGGAACAGAAGAAGAGGAGGAAGCAGGCCCGAGGAGCGACAGGGGGCTCCACCGTCCCCCACCAATAACCACAGCGGGGGACCAAGCCGGGTGCCAACTGGCACCACCCCAGCACCCGCAGAACAAGGGCGAGTCCACCGTCAATCCTCTCTGGGCGGTCAATCCAGCGGTCTCCCCGCCCCGAGATCGGGAAGGAGTAAAGAAAGTCCTGCCCCCACAGACGAAGAAGAGAAGATCCACTACATGCATGTGTCCTTTCATCATGTAATTCAGTCTAAAGTGTGAGGGGAAAAAACAAGTACATAAATGTAGAAGAAAAAATAGAGCGAATGAAAAATATAATTAGAATAATAAAACAACAAGACCAACCTCGACAACAAAGAATACAGAAGTCAAAAGTTTACTTTACACTTACAAATGAGTCCTGTTATTGTCAGATGACACACTACCCAGGCAAAGGAATCAAGAATCTAGATTTAGCATGTTGAAGAGGGTGACCAGCTATCTATGCATATATGTAATTGATTTTTTCGTTCCGCTATTTTTTCTAACGCAATATATTCGATGATGAGATTAAGCCAGTGATCGATGTTAATAGCTTGTTTATTTTTCCAGTTTAATAAAATTGTTTTCTTAGCGATAGCTAACGCGACGAGTAATGATTGTGAATATTTATTAGGGAGGTCGATTATGCTTAAGTCGCCAAGTATGCACAATCTTGGAGAAGGTGGAATCCTGGAGAGTTTCTGCAAAACCGAAGTCGAAAAGCTTTGAATTAGTGTGCATTTCCATATAGCATGAAAATAGGTGTCTGGGGAATATTTAGTGCATTGCGTGCATATATTAGATGAAGAGAAACCCATTTTATGCATAGTGTATTGAGTAAAGTGTGTTCTATGTAGCAGTTTATATTGTATAAACTGTAAATTTGTATTTTTTGTCATCCTAAACGCATTGTTACATATTTGTATCCAGTAATTACAGTCAGCGGACATAGAAAAGTCTTCTTCCCATTTCGTGATTGGTTGAAAATGGTTGAATTGTGCATCTGTCTCATTGATTTTGTGCATGAAATTAATTTCTAAACTTTTTAGAGATTTTTTTTCTTTGCGGGAGAAGATTCACTTAACAAACTCCGACGGGTAACCTGAAGTGTTGGGATTCTTCTTTTTTTTAATTGCTGCTTTTTAATTTATTGTATTGAAGGAAGTTTCAACCAGTTATTTGAAATTCTTGGAACAATTCATCACATCA
Source organism: Phyllopteryx taeniolatus (assembly GCF_024500385.1). Taxonomy (NCBI): domain Eukaryota; kingdom Metazoa; phylum Chordata; class Actinopteri; order Syngnathiformes; family Syngnathidae; genus Phyllopteryx; species Phyllopteryx taeniolatus. The sequence goes on along the minus strand of NC_084514.1, from coordinate 25,493,871 downwards.
TAAAAATCTTTTCTTCTTTTCCTTTCGGCTTGTTCCGTTAGGGGTCGCCACAGCGTGTCATCCTTTTCCATGTAAGCCTATCTCCTGCATCATCCTCTCGAACACCAACTGCCGTCATGTCTTCCCTCACGACATCAATCAACCTTCTCTTTGGTCTTCCTCCAGCTCTCTTGAGTGGCAGCTCCATCCTCATTATCTTTCTACCAATATACTCACTATCTCTCCTCTGGATGTGTCCAAACCATCAAAGTCTTCTCTCTCTAACTTTGTCTCCAAAACAGCTAACCTTGGCTGTCCCTCTTATGAACTCATTTCTAATTTTATCCAAACTGGTAACTCCTAGAGAGAACCTCAACATCTTCATTTCCGCCGCCTCCAGCTCTGCTTCCTGTTGTCTCTTCAGTGCCACTGTATCAAATCCGTACATCTCGGCTGGCCTCACCACTGTCTTATAAACTGTCTTATAAACTTTGCGCTTCATCCGAGCAGAGACTCTTCTGTCACATAACACCTGACACCTTCCTCCACCCGTTCCAACGTGCTTGGACCCATTTCGTCACTTCATTACCACACTCACCATTGTTCTGGACTGTTGACCCCAAGTATTTTAAGTCCTCCCCCCTTGCTATCGCTTCTCCCTGTAGCCTCACTCTTCCCCCTCCACCCCTCTCATTCATGCACATATATTGTCTGACTTTGGCTAATCTTCATTCATTTCCTTTCCAGTGCATGCCTCCACCTTTTTAACTGTTCCTCACCTGCTCCCTGCTTTCACTGCAGATCACCATGTCATCTGCGAACATCATAGTCCACGGGGATTCCAGTCTAACCTCATCTGTCAGACTATCCATCACCACTGCAAACAGGAAAGGGCTCAGGGGTGATCCCTGATGCAGTCCCACCTCAACCTTAAACTCCTCTGTCACACCTACAGCACACCTCACCGCTGTTCTGCTGCCCTCATAAATGTCCTGTATTATTCTAACATACTTCTCTACCACTCCAGACTTCCGCATGCAGTACCACAGTTCCTCTCTGGGTACTCTGTCATAGGCTTTCTCTAGATCCACAAAGACACAATGTAGCTCCTTCTGCTTTCTCTGTACTTATCCATCAACATCCTTAAGTCAAATAATGCACCTGTGGTCATCTTTCTAAGCATGAAACCATACTGTTGCTCGCAAATACTCACTTCTGTTCTGAGTCTAGACTCCACTACTCTTTCCCATAACTTCATTGTGTGGCTCATCAATTTATTTCTCGATCGCTCCCACACCTCTGCACATCACCCTTGTTCATAAAAATGGGCACCAGCACTTTTCCTCCATTCCTCAGGCATGTTCTCACCCGCTAGAATTCTGTTAAACAAGCTGGTCAAAAACTCCACAGCCACCTCTCCTAGATGCTTCCATACCTCCACAGGAACGTCATCAGGACCAACTGCCTTTCCATTTTTCATCCTCTTTAATGCCTTTCTAACTTCCCCCTTATTAATCATTGCCACTTCCTGGTCCACCACTCTTGCCTCTTCCTTCTCTATCCAGCACACTAATGGCACGAGTCAACACATTTTCATCTTATCCTTAATCACCCTAACCTGCTGCACATCCTTACCATCTCTATCCTTCTGCCTGGCCAACCTGTATAGAACTTTTTCTCTTTCTTGAGTGTCCAACCTGGCATACGTTATCATATGCCTCTTATTCCTTTCTCCTCTCCTCGGTCCTCTCAGTGTCCCACTTCTTCTTAGCTAACCTCTTTCCTTGTATGATTTCCTGTACCTTGAGGTTCCACCACCTTCTCTCCTTTCCTGCCAGAAGATACACCAAGTACTCTCCTGCCTGTTTCTCTGATCAACTTTGCTGTAGTGGTCCAGTCTTCTGGAAGCTCCTCCTCTCCACCAAGAGCCTGTCTCACCTCTTTGTCAAAAAACGCACAACACTCTTCCTTTCTCAGCTTCCACCACATGGCTCTCTGCTATGTTTTTGTCTTCTTAATCTTCCTCCCCACCACCATCCGATGCTGTCTAGCCACACTCTCCCCTACCACTACCTTACAGTCAGTAACCTCCTTCAGATTACATCGTCTGCACAAGATGTAATCCACCCGCGTGCTTCTACCTCCGCTCATGCAGGTCACCCTATGTTCTTGCCTCTTCTGGAAAAAAGTGCTCACTACAGCCATTTTCATCCTTTTTGCAAAGTCTACCACGAACTGTCCCTCCAAGTTCCTTTTCTGTATGCCGTACTTACCCATTACTTCTTCATCACTCCTGTTTCCATTACAATCTGTTTCCATTACAATCTGCACCAATCACAACTCTCTCTCTGTCTGGGATGCTCAGAACTACTTCACCTAGCTCCTTCCAGAATTTTTCTTTCACCTCTAGGTCAAATCCTACCTGTGGGGCATAGCCGCTAATCACATTATACACACCCTCATTATACACGCCCTCAATTTCAAGTTTGAGCCTCATCACTCGATCTGATACTCTTTTCACCTCCAAGACATTCTTAGCTAACTCTTCCTGTATAATAAACCCTACTCCATTTATCTTCCCATCTAGACCACGGTAAAATAAATTAAACCCTGCCCCTAAACTTCTAGCCTTACTGCCTTTCCACCTGCTCTCCTGGACACGCAATACATCAACCTTTCAATCATTCAAAGTCCCCACATTCAATTCTAGGCTCTGTGCTTTCCTCTTCTCTTTCTGCCTAAGAACCCGTTTTCCAACTCTCCTTCGTCTTCGACCCACAGTAGCTGAATTTCCACTGGCGACCTGCAGGTTTACGGTGCCAGGGGCGGACGTTGTTAACCCGGGCCACGACCAATCCGGTATGGAATTCTTTAGATGAACGCTCTTATTTGTTTGGCAAAATTTTAAGCCAGATGCCCTTCCTGACACAACCCTCTGCATTTATCCGGGCTTGGGACCGGCCTACAGTTTGCACTGGCTTGTGCCCCCCATAGGGCTGCATTACATTCATAAAAATATTCTTGTTAAATAGTTGTTGTTGGCGGTCAATTCTACGTTGTACCCTTAAGGTAAAAGAAAGAAGTACTGTATGTTGATAATTTCGAAATGTGGATTGTACATACTGGTAGCTAATTGAGATTCTGTAGCTCCTAGACTTTTCCACCAAGTCTTTAAGGTGGATGCGATTACATTGGATTGGGTTCTTGAAACAGTCATGGCGTTTAAGACTTGTAAAAATAAATGGGAGTTTTGAGAGTTTCGTGTTGTTGCAGTCTATTTGTTCCAATTCTAGCCAAGAATGATGCTCCTCATTGTGGTGCATCCATTTGATGAGGTATTGTAATTGGTTAGCTAAATAATAGTATTTAAAGTTGGGAGCAATTAGGCCTCCCTCCTGTTTACTTTTCTGGAGTGGATAAACTAATTCTATTTTTCTTATTATTTGAATAAAAAGTTATGACAGAATCTGAGGTTTGGAACCATTTTATTGTGAGCTTAAATGGAATAATTGAGAATAAATAATTTATTTGAGGTAAGGTATATATATATATATATATATATATATGTATACATATGTATGTATGTATATATATATATATATATATATATATATATATATATATATATATATATATATATATATATATATATATATATATATATATATACACACATGTATGTATATGTATGTATATAGGCGGCACGGTGGCCGACTGGTTAGAGCATCTGCCTCCCAGTTCTGAGGACTGGGGTTTCAATCCCCGGCCCCGCCATCCATTATCTGAGCCGCTTCTCCTCACTAGGGTCGCGGGCGTGCTGGAGCCTATCCCAGCTGTCATCGGGCAGGAGGCGGGGTACACCCTGAACTGGTTGCCAGCCAATCGCAGGGCACATAGAAACAAACAACCATTCGCACTCACAGTCATGCCTACGGGCAATTTAGAGTCTCCAATTAATGCATGTTTTTGGGAAAACCCACACAGCCACGGGAAGAACATGCAAACTCCACACAGGCGGGGACGGGGATTGAACCCCACACCTCAGAACTGTGAGGCTGACGCTCTAACCAGTCGTCCACCGTGCCGCCCACGTCTGAGACAGACAACACTTAATGCCCGGATCAGACTACAAGACAAATTTGCTCTTTCACGATTGCACTGTCAGACTACTGCAACACAATATTCTATTCCGATACCACCGCATCCCATTTTTTACGATCATTGGGCTTTATCTTGTCAACTGAAATGCGACCGGATACACTCGTTACCGTGGCGACGACAAAAAGAGTGGATCGTGCCGACTGTATTATAAGGACAAAATAGGGAAAAACGTGTGTTGGTGGTCACCGGTGCTCAGGACAGAAGAGGACGTTCGTCTAAGGCTTGCTTGAGGTATGTTCCCGTACTTTTAATACGATACGGCTCACAAGCAGGCAATAAAATGTTATGAAGCCTAGCAAGCTAGTGCTACCACGAACGGTTGGACGTAAACATGCCGCCGTTCTGTTGAATCATGCGCTAAAGTTTCGGTGTGCGTGAAGTAATTTAAAAATAAAGTATTTTAATTACAGTAAGTTAGCACCCATTATTTCTGTCATGTAATGTTGGTTTGACCTGACTGATTAGAATACACGATCTGACTAGAGCAGTGATTTCCAACCTTTATGGAGCCAAGGAACATATTTTCGAATTGAAAAATCTCACGGAACACCAACAAACAAAAATGTCACAAAACGAGGATACATTAATTACTGTATTTACTTCGTGCCATCGAATACAAGACCATTCATTTGTTCTGTCTGTCACTATGCCTCACTGGCATCAATAGAGGAACAAAGATACATTATTTATTGTAAATATAATTTTTTGAGCAATTAAGTACACAAGTATATACAGTAAATGAACAGGGCATTTAAATAGACACATTCCTCCATCTTGTGATCGGATCGGTGATCGGTAATTGTTTTTTTAAACTCGGTGATCGGCCCCAAAAATCCTGATCGTGTAAAGCCTAATGATTAATGTGTGACACTCAGTTTAAAACATTTATGGCCTGCAAAATTTGGGCTGATTTCTTCACAGTATTCAAATTTTTGGAATTCCTGATTTTGTGGGTTTTATGAGCTGGAAGCCCAAATTATAAATGGAATATGGGAATGAACTTTTCCGTGATACTTTAGGGTCAGCGTGTGTGTGTGTATATATATATATATATATATATATATATATATATATATATATCGGGATGGGTGATAAATCAATATCAAATATATTCCGCAATAGTCACGTGATCTGTAGAATCTATGTTGGATAAAATGTTGAAGACCACACCACAAGGCCCACACTCACGCATTGCCTTGTGCCTCGTTAAATAAATAGATGCCTGAGCCACTTCATCTTGCTCTTCTCAATACAGAGGAGCAGCAGACCATGGCTTTCTATCATTACTCTGAGGTCATCACTTCATCATTATCACAGGTTATCTGTTTCGGAATTTAGCAAGTGTTCCACTGATAGCAGTCCTCTGAAAATAGGATAAAGATGAAAATGTTCTGAAAGTTTGAAACTCAGATTCAACAAAAAATATCACCCATAAAATCTCGACCCCTATTGTCTTTGTATTAAGACAATGGCCAAAAATGGGTGCATTTTCAAATGATACTTGTATCACTGGAATCATCTTTAAAAGATCTGTCTGGTGTTGTTGTTCTCATGTACAATAAATCAAAATTTGCAGTTTTGCACAAATACTACATTGTTTTATTTTAACGTCATCTTAAATATTGTATGTACTTAGACTGTATATACTTGCTATATACTGAAAGTTGTCCCTCAAGGGGAAATTCAACTCCCACACCGATGTATACTTTTGTGTTGGCACACCACACAGAACCAGATCACACCCCCGCATGCAAGGACAGATTCAGAAAGAAAGAGTTTCAGTTAGAGTGCTGCACCACTTGAGCTGGGGTGGTGGGGACGATGCCTTGCTTAAGGGCACCTCGACAGTAGCCAGTAAACAGACGAGTTAACCACGAGTTGGAGAGGTGCTTTTTAAATTTTCTGTCGGGCGACTTGAAACACAACGAGGCACAAGGCAATGAGAAAGAGAGAGTGAGAGAGAGAGAAAGAGAGACAGAGAGAGAGTGTGTGTGTGTGTATGTGTGTGTGTGTGTGTGTGTGTGTGTGTGTGTGTGTGTGAGTGAGTGCAATGCATGAGTGGGACAGAAAGAGTGAGTTGTGTGGGATGTGGGAACATTCAGTTTAGAGACTGCTGCACAGTAAAGCAGAGGGAAATGCACTCCCACTCTCTCTGGCTCATCATGTTACGCAAGAGCCTCTGGGCCATTGTTTTAAAGCAAGAGCTGCTATTCCACCCTTCATGGTGTGGATAACAACCCTCCCAGCCACTTATCAGATGGTTAATGACTATGCATCAATGTTTGCAAGGACTGGCAAGGACTGGCAGAAGACAAAACCTGTTTAAGGAGCTGGAAAAGTCTGTGAATAAAAATAAAAAAAGTGAAAAGTGCACAATGAATCAGTAGCCCACTCATTAAAGTGGACATAGTTCAACAAGGTCAACACTGGTTCTGGGCATTTTATATATACAGTGTTTGTCAAATTTTGGACAAACAGTAACTTCTTCTTGCCCTTTCGGCTTGTCCCATTAGGGGTTGCCACAGCGTGTCATCCTTTTCCATGTACCGTATTTTCACGACCATAGGGCCCACCGTATTAAAAGGCGCAGTCTTAGTTACGGGGTCTATTTCTGTATTTAACACATACATAAGGCGCACCGTATTATTGGGCACAGGCATGGTAAAACATACGCTATCTTAAAACATACGGTAGCATGCATGCTAGCTAAAAGAATGTTTTTAAAAAGGCAGCGGGAGCAAAACTGAGTTCGGTTGTACTTTGTTGAAGTATTTAACAATGTCCTCACGTTATTTTCTGATCAATCATCATCCACAAATCCATCAAAGTCCTCATCTTCTCTATCCGAAATGAACAGCTGGCCAAGTTCTCAATCAAACACGCCAGATTCGCGTCAGTCTCGTTGCCGTGCGAAAGCTCAAACAAGCATCCACAATCCATTCACAAATTGTGACGTAACTCGCCCGGCGCTGCCTCCAAGTCTTAGTAAAGCTGTGTTCGCCATCTGTCATCCATCGCTTCCATGCCGCTCGCAACTTCACTTTGAACGCCCTGTTTACACCGATGTCCAGCGGTTCGTCAAGCCTCCCGGAATGATGGCAAGCTCCGAGTTATTGCCGTCAGTCGAATGGTGACTGTCGAGACGCTTCTCAAGGCTGTTCGTTGCTCATTAATCAATTGCCCGAGTTGGTATTCCAACTCGGGCCACCTCGCCTTGTTTCCGCGGAAACTCAGCATCGTCTTCTTGACTTGGCGAAGCTCATTTTCCTGCTTCCTCCACGTGCGAACCATGGATTCGTTGATCTTGAATTCTTGCGGCTGCTCGATTTACATGTTCCTCCGCGTAACTGATAGCTTGCAGTTTAAACTGTGCTTCGTAAGCGTGTCTCTTCGTAGGTGCCATTTTCGGGGGTCCTTAGCCGAACCGATGTTGTTTTGCACAATGCACACCCCAGTCAGTCAAGCGTTTTAACAAAAAAAAAAAACATCCCGGCGCGGGGGCGTGGCTTTAGCATCCTTCTTCACGCACCCTCCCCTGTCCTCAGGCACATCCGCTTTTCCTCTGTGGAAGGAGCGTGTCGGCAGTAAATGCTAAAAAAAATAAATAAATAAATTTTAAAAATTAAAATTAAAACGTCAACCGGAGTGCTCATCACAACAACATTTATAGATGTTGGAACTCGGTGCACACATAAATTGCGTCGGATTATAAGGCGCCCCCGTCCATTTTGGAGAAAATGTAAGACTTTTAAGTGCGCCTTATGGTCATGAAAATACGATAAGCCTATCTCATGCACCCTCCTCTCGAACACCAACTGCCCTCATGTCTTCCCTCACGACATCCATCAACCTTCTCTTTGGTCTTCCTCTCTTGCCTGGCAGCTCCATCCTCATCATCATCCAACCAATATACTCACTATTTCTCTTCTGGATGTGTCCAAACCATCCAAGTCTGCTCTCTCTAACTTTATCTCCAAAACATCGAACCTTGGCTGTCCATCTGATGAGCTCATTTCTAATTTTATCCAACCTGGTCACTCCGAGAGCGAACCTCAACATCTTCATTTCCGCCACCTCCAACTCTGCTTCCTGTTGTCTCTTCAGTGCCACTGTCTCTAATCCCTACATCATGGCTGGCCTCACCACTGTTTTATAAACTTTGCTCTTCATCCTAGCATAGACTCTTCTGTCACATAACACACCTGACACCTTCCTCCACCCGTTCCAACCTGCTTGGACCCGTTTCTTCACTTCCTGACCAAACTCACCATTGCTCTGAACGGTTGACCTTAAGTATTTAAAGTCCTCCACCCTAGCTCTTTTCCCTGTAGCCTCACTCTTCCCCCACCAGCCCTCTCATTCATGCACATATATTCTGTCTTACTTCGGCTCATCTTCATTCCTCTGCTTTCCAGTGCATGCTTTCCAGTGCTTTCCTATCCATCACCACTGCAAACAGGAAAGGGCTCATGGCTGATCGCTGATCCAATCCCACCTCCACCTTAAATTCGTCTGTCACACCTACAGCACTCCTCACCGCTGTTCTGCTGCCCTCGTACATGTCCTGTATTATTCTAACATACTTCTCTGCCACTCCAGACTTCCGCATGCAGTACCACAGTTCTCTCTGGGTACTCTGTCATAGGCTATCTCTAGATCTACAAAGACACAATGTAGCTCCGTCTGATCTTCTCTGTACTTCTGCATCAACATCCTCAAGGCAAATAATACATCGGTGGTATTCTTTCTCGGCATGAAACCATACTGTTGCTCTGCACATCACCTTTGTTCATAAAAATGGGCACCAGCACACTTTTCCTCCATTCCTCAGGCATCTTCTCACGTGCTAGAATTCTATTGAACAAGCTAGTCAAAAACTCCACAGCCACCTCTCCTAGATGCTTCCATACCTCCACAAGAATGTCATCAGGAACAACTGCCTTTCCATTTTTCATTCTCTTTAATGCCTTTCTATACTCCACTACTCTTTCCCATAACTTCATTGTGTGGCTCATCAATTTGTTTCTCGATCGCTCCCACATCTCTGCACATCACCCTTGTTCATAAAAATGGGCACCAGCACTTTTCCTCCATTCCTCAGGCATGTTCTCACCCGCTAGAATTCTGTTAAACAAGCTGGTCAAAAACTCCACAGCCACCTCTCCTAAATGCTTCCATACCTCCACAGAAACGTCATCAGGACCAACTGCCTTTCCATTTTTCATTCATGCCTTTCTAACTTCCCCCTTATTAATCATTGCCACTTCCTGGTCCACCACACTTTTTTCCATGTATCCAGCACACTGCTGGCACCAATCAACACATTTCCATCGCTATCCTTAATCACCCTAACCTGCTGCACATCCTTCCAATCTCTATCTCTCTGTCTGGCCAACCTGGATATATCTTTTCTCCATCTTTAATGTCCAACCTGGCATACATCATCATATCCCTCCTGTTTGGCCTTTGCCACCGCTACCTTCGCCCTTTGTCGCATCTCCATGTATTCCTTTCTCCTCTCCTCAGTCCTCTCAGTGTCCCACTCCTTTTTAGCTCACCTCTTTCCTTGTATGTTTTCGTGTACGTTGAGGTTCCACCACCAACTCTCCTCCATTTTCCTACCAGATGATACACCAAGTACTCGCCTGCATGTCTCTCTGATGACCTTGGCTGTCGTGGTCCATTCTTCTGGAAGCTCCTCCTGTCCACCAAGACCCTGTCTCACCTCACGAAAAGCCGCGCAACACTTTTCCTTTCTCAGCTTCCACCACATGGTTCGCTGCTCTGCTTTTGTCTTCTTAATCTTCCTCCCCAACATCAGTCAACTTACACACCACCATCATATGCTGTCTAGCCACACTCTCCCCTACCACTACCATACAGTCAGTAACCTCCTTTAGATTACATCGTCTGCACAAGATGTAATCCACCTGTGTGCTTCTACCGCCGCTCTTGTAGGTCACCCTATGTTCCTGCCTTACCCGTCACTTCTTCATCACCCCTGTTTTCTTCACTAACATGTCCATTAAAATCTGCACTAATCACGACTCACTCTCTGTCTGGGATGCTCAGAACTACTTCGTCCAGCTCCTTCCAGAATTTCTCTTTCACCTCAAGGTCACATCATACCTGTTGGGCATAGCCACTAATCACATTATACATAACACCCTCAATTTAAATTTTCTGCCTCATCACTCAATCTGATACTCTTTTCACCTCCAAGACATTCTTAACTAACTATTATATATATATATATATATATATATATATATATATATATATATATATATATATGGGTGTTTATTTGATTACGGGCCTTTTTGTGTCATTGATGTGAAATTTTAAGAAAAAATATATTTAAATCGATATGTATTACATTTTCAATAACCAGCAGTGGGCGTGCCTAATTATAAGTGTTGTCTAAAATTTCATGTTAATATTAGTATATTTTGACATTTTTTTGTGTGGTTTTATGGTGGTATTTTACAGTTTTCACCCTGTCCCTAGCACAGGGTTTGGAAATATGAAGCTCTATCTTTCTCCTAAAAAATGCTAAAATGGTGTAACTTTTACCATAAATTCCTTAAAATATAATAGAATTAATGATTTCTCATCATATATACAAAACATTTCAAATACTGTCTTTTATTTTTACTAAAATATGTCAGTCCCTTAAAGTTGCTGTCATTACCGCTACATTTACCATTTCCAGATCAATAAAGTTTATTAAAAATCTGATTCTTTAATTCCCTGTGTCATTTTGTCTTGTCACTCAAGCACATGCTAGGGCAGAGAGAAGTCAGACATTTTGATAACTGCAAGTAAGTTTTTTCCTCCTTTGTACCCTTAAGTCACATAATATTTTTATTGCATATACATATATACATATACATATATATATATATTATATATATATGTATATATATATATATATATATATATATGTATATGTATATATATATATATACATATATATGTACATATACATACATATATATATACACATATATACATATATATATACATATACATATATACATATATATATATATACATATACATATATACATATATATATATATACATATACATATATACATATATATATATATACATATACATATATACATATATATATATATACATATACATATATACATATATATATATATATATATATATATATACATATATATATATATATATATACATATATATATATACATATATATATATATACATATATATATATATATACATATATATATATATATACATATACATATATACATATATATATATATATATATATATATACATATATATATATATACATATATATATACACATACACATGTATACATATATATACACACACATACATATATACATATATATACACACACATACATATATACACATATACATACATCAATATAGATACACATATATATATACACACATACATATATATCAATATCGATAAATATATTCATATATATATATATATATACATACATACATACATATCCACATATATACATATAGATAAATATACATATATATATATCAATATAGAATTTGTTGTGCGAAATATGGATGCTTCTTTTCTTTTCCAACCTAAATTAAAGCACGAAAAGTAGCCTTGCACAGCATATCGAGCTAAGTATGCGTTCGTAGATCGTTTTCTTTGGACAAATGGAGATACTGAGAAGGTAAAAGCATTGCTTCCGAGCTTCCATTGATGGGTTTCTCTTGCCGCTTTCCGAACCTATTGCTGCACGGTTGGTAACTGTGGGATGCTCCTACCTTGGAGGTTCTGTACTCGCATGTCGCTTATCTGTCCAATGAATTCCTCCCGCTCGAACCAGTCCTCCCACCCGTGTCCAGCCATCAGGATCGGTGGAAAGTTCTGAAACCCAGGAAGGCGAAGTTGCTTTCTGCCGCGGCCAGACAGGCGCTCTATTGTTGTCCGGTGATCCGACAGGGAGCCATTCAGTCCGTCAACGAAAGGCTGAGATGGCGGAACTGTTTCCACTCAGTCGACACACATGGTGGGGCTTCTTTCCTTCTCCTTCTTTACAGTGAACTCATCTCAGGTCTTTTAAGGGGGGGGGGGGGGGGGGGGGGGGAAGACAACCCGTGGGGCCGAAAGCGTCGGAAGACGAAGCCCAGGCTACTGGTTGGTACTTCCCAAGGAGGGATGGCTCTCGCTCAGACCAAGTCCCGCCTCCCGTCCGAGACCACCTCCCCCCCCCAAAAAAAAAAAAAAACCAGGCCCGAAGCCTATACTATGGAAGATGCCCTTTTTGAAAATGTAACAGCAGTGGAACTCCTTCGTTTTTCTTCAAAATATCACTATTTTGATTACATTTGGATTACTTTTAATTTTTAAATCAATGCATCGACGGAGTCGTTGGATGAGTCATCTAAAAAAAAAAAATTATAATTATTTGGGAAATAACCACATATGTGTTCTTTACGCAAATAATAGACTGATAATAAAACATGAGGAAATGTAAGTACAAAAAAAAAGTTTGTTCCATTGTACACACACACACATACATATACATATATATCATCATTATCACCATCATCAGCCATTATCTATCCACTGCAGGATCAAGTCCTCTTCTTCACGTTTCCAACGACTACGACATTTTGCAATTTGTTGCCAGTGTATTCCGGTGTGTTTAATAATTTCATCTACCCATCTACTTTTAGATCAGTGGTATCCAATTGATCGTTTCTGCGGTCCACCTTTTGTCAGCTCTTCGGGCAACGTGGCCAGCCCATTTCCATTTAAGGCTTTTTATTTTTGGAACGACGTCGGTAACTCGCGTCTGCTGTCTAATCCGACTGCATCTTTTCTTGTCGCCAATGCTTATTTTCAACATTTGGCCTTTCATTTTTCTTTGGGTTACACATAGTCTTTGTGTAACTTTGGCATTCGCAGTCCAGGTTTCACTACCCTAAGTCAGAACTGGTAAAATACATTGATTGAAAACTTTTCTTTTCAAGCGATTGTTCTTGAATATGACACTCAGCCTTCCATAAACCTGCCATGCAAGCTCTATGCGGCGTTGAACTTCAGTGCTTGTATTTCCATCCATTGTTACAAGTTGGCCTAAATGGATGTAGATATATACATATACATATACACAGTGGGTACGGAAAGTATTCGGACCCCCTTAAAATTTTCACTTTTTTTATATTCCAGCCATTTGGTAAAATCATTTAAGTTCATTTTTTTCCACATTAACGTACACATAACACCCCATATTGACAGGGGAAAAAACAGAATTGTTGAAATTATTGCAGATTTATTAAAAAAAGAAAAACTGAAATATCACACAGCCATAAGTATTCAGACTCAATATTGAGTAGAAGCACCATTTTGAGCTTATACAGCCATGAGTCTTTTTCACACCTGGATTTGGGAATCCTCTGCCATTCCTCCTTGCAGATAATCTCCAGTTCTGTCAGGTTGGATGGTGACAGCCATTTTCAGGTCTCTCCAGAGATGCTCAATTGGGTTTAAGTCAGGGCTCTGGCTGGGCCATTCAAAAACAGTCACGGAGTTATTCTGAAGCCACTCCGTCGTTATTTTAGCTGTGTGCTTAGGGTCGTTGTCTTTTTGGAAGGTGAACCTTCGGCCCAGTCTTAGGTCCTGAGCGCTCTGTAGAAGGTTTTTGTCCAGGATATCCCTATACTTGGCCGAATTCATCTTTCCTTCAATTGCAACCAGTCAACCTGTCCCTGCAGCTGAAAAACAACCCCACAGCATGATGCTGCCACCACCATGCTTCACTGTGGGGACTGTATTGGACAGGTGATGAATTTCTATCTTGGTCTCATCAGACCAGACAATCTTATTTCCCACCATCTTGGAGTCCTTCAGATGTTTTTTTTTCTTCAGCAAACTGCATGGAGGCTTTCATGTGCCTTGCACTGAGGAGAGGCTTCCGTCGGGCCACTCTGCCATAAAGCCCCGACTGGTGGAGGGCTGCAGTGATGTTTGACTTTCGAGAACTTGCTTCAATCACACAGCTGGACTCCAATGAAGGTGTAGAACCATCTCAAGGATGATCAAAAGAAATGGAAAGCACCCAAGTTAAATATTTGAGTGTCACAGCAAAGGGTCTGAATACTTCTGCAAAAATAAATAAAAAATAAAATAAAAAATAAATAAATCTGCAAAAAATTTCAACAATTCCGTTTTTTTTCTGTCAATATGGGTGCTGTGTGTACATTGAGGAAAAAATGAACTTAAATTATTTAGCAAATGGCTGCAATATAACAAAGAGTGAAAAATTTAAGGGCGTCTGAATACTTTCCGTACCCACTGTATATATACATATTATACAACCCCAATTCCAATGAAGTTGGGACATTGTGTAAAAGATAAATAAAAACAGAATACAATGATTTGCAAATCATGTTCGACCTATATTTAATTGAATACACTACAAAGACAAGATATTTAATGTTCAAACTGATAAACTCAATTGTTTTTAGCAAATAATCTTTAACTTAGAATTTTATGACTTCAACACGTTCCAAAAAAGCTGGGACAGGGTCATGGTTACCACTGTGTTACATCACATTTTCTTTTAACAACATTCAATAAACGTTTGAGAACTGCGGACACTAATTGTTGAAGCTTTGTAGGGGGAATTCTTTCCCATTCTTGCTTGATGTACAGCTTCAGCTGTTCAACAGTCCGGGGTCTCCGTTGTCGTATTTTACGCTTCATAATGCGCCACATATTTTCAATGGGAGATACGTCTGGACTGCAGGCAGGCCAGTCTAGTACCCGCACTCTTTTACTACGAAGCCACGCTGTTGCAACACGTGCAGAATGTGGTTTGGCATTGTCTTGCTGAAATAAGCAGGGGCGTCCATGAAAAAGACGTTGCTTGGATGGCAGCATGTTTCTCCAAAACCTGTATGTACCTTTCAGCATGAATGGTGCCTTCACAGATGTGTAAGTTACCCATGCCATTGGCACTAACACAGCTCCATACCGTCACAGATGCTGGCTTTTGAACTTTGCATCCATAAGTCTGGATGGTTATTTTCCTCTTTGGCCCGGAGGACAAGACGTCCACAATTTCCAAAAACAGTTTGAAACGTGGATTCGTAGGAACACAGAACACTTTTTCATCAGTCCATCTTAGATGAGCTCTGGCCCAGAGAAGCCGGCCGCGTTTCTGGGTGTTGATAAATGGCTTTTGCTTTGCATCATAGAGTTTCAAGTTGCACTCACGGATGTAGCGCTGAGCTGTATTTACTGACATTGGTTTTCCCCACGACCTTGAACAAGATAAGCGGTATAGAACATGGATGGATGGATAACATTGCGAATCAAATCTGAAATATATTAGTTCGGACTTTTACAGAGCATTGCAAATAATGATGAAAAACTGTCCATAACCCAGATTCCATAATGTCGCTTGACCCGGCCTCATTTGTATCTCAATGTGTTCAAGCAGAGTATGAACTGTAATCGGTTTCCCTCGACTTCTATGCTCATATGCCATAAACAATCAAATAAGTTCTCCAGTGGCTTTCTGTTCATTGGAAAACTGCCCACTGATACAATGTGTTATTTATGATGTGAGCTTGCAGTGTTTCATCACAGTGAAATTTTGTGAAATGCACGTTTTCCCTGTGAAAAGGCTCAGTTACAGAGAGAGAAATATGTTTTTGTCAACAACTAAAGACTGTAGAATGACATAATATTCTCGTTTTATTTTTAATTTATTAATTAATTGTATTAATTATTTTTTTTTCACCGAATGGATTTGGTACAAGATTGTTGCATGTCTAGGTTGACGGGAAGCTGAGTTGAGAACAGCGTAGGAGGATGTGCACGAACTGAGTGGGAGCACAAAACAAGTACAGTCATGCAAAAGAAACACAGATCGGAGATGATGAAAAGGAATAATGCCCCAGAAGGCTGCAATAGCAGTGGGTACATTGTTTACATGACTCATCAAAAAGGCAAGCCTCTTCATTCATTCATCCATCCATTTTCCGTACTGCTTCTCCTCATGAGGGTCGCGGGCGTGCTGGAGCCTATCCCAGCTATCTTCGGGCGAGAGCCGGGGTACACCCTGAACTGGTCGCCATCCAATTGCAGGGCACATATAAACAAACAACTATTCACACTCACATTCACACCTATGGGCAATTTAGAGTCGCCGATGAACCTGCTATGCAAGTTTCTTTTGGGATATGGGAGGAAACCGGAGTACTCGGAGAAAACCCGAACGTGCAAACTCCACACAGGCGAGGCCGGATTTGAACCTGGGTCCTCAGAACTGTGTGGCGGATATGCTCATCAGTCCTCCACCGTGCCACCCAAGACTCAATAACTGATAATTCCAACATCACTAAAAAACATCCAGACGGAATCCCCAAGATACTGTGATACTGATAATGTGGGTTACGTGGGAGTCAAGCCCCCAGAGTTTAGTATGCACGCATCAGCACTCTCACACTAGCCAAGTATTGAACTTTTTTTTGGCATGCAGTGATGACAGGGAAAAGCCGACCAAGAGCATAACTGTACAGTAGCTATAACCTACTGTACTGACATACTGTAACATACAATATGTCAAAGCAGTTATAGTATACATCTTTTGCTTTTTAATAAAATACAGTCCTGGAAATAAAAAAATACTACATTGACAATAGCCATAAAGGTTGTTATGATAACCAGGGGAGTCACGAGGTTTTATGGAATGGGGGTGGGCTAAGCCCCCAGGATGTGATTGAATATAGGATGAGAGCACAAATTTCACAAACAGCAAACAAAGACTGATGAATTGCTTTTTCGCGTTTCAGACAGATTTAACAAAGATACAATGCTGTATCAAGGTTTTAGGCAACCGTTAGATGTTTAGTGTTATTTCTGTTTGTTTTTTAATACAGTACACAAACACAGTGTGTTTACAGCAATGTTATTATTATTAGTAGTAGTAGTAGTGGTCGCAGTAATATCCATCCATCCATTTTCCAAACTGCTTATCCTCACGAGGGTCATGAGCGTCCTGGAGCCTATCCCAGCTGAGTCTGGGCAAGAGGCGGGGTACACCCTGAACTGATCACCAGCCAATCACAGGGCACATAAAAACCGACAACCATTTGCGCTCACATTCAGACCTACGGGCAATTTCAAGTTTTCAATGAACCTCCCAGGCCTGCTTTTGGGATGCGTACCCGGAGAACATGCAAACTCCACACAGGCGAGGTTGGATTTGAACCCGGGTCCTCAGAACTATGAGGCAGATGTGCTAACCACCGCCCAGTATAGTCGTAGTAGCAGTAAAATGATTGTTATTGAAACTATTATTGAATAATTAACCATTAACTATTTAATAATTTTCAAAACTGTTAAAAGAGTTTGTTGATAGCTCACTGCTTGTTCAGATTTCTTCTGCAACGCAAGACAACTGCTTGATGGAACTGAAACGTGCGAAATATATGAAAAATGTTTCTATTTTGTGGAATGTACTTTTTGTACAGATGTGCTCTTGCATTTCCTTTCATCTTCTATGACAAATATTTACGAATAATATTATTTGAGTCACTGATGGTGTAGTGGTACACTCGCCTGACTTTGGTGCGGGCAGCGTGGGTTCAGTTCCCACTCAGTGACGGTGTGAATGTGAGTGCGAATGGTTGTCCGTGTCTAGATGTGCCCTGTGACTGACTGGCGACCAGTTCAGGGTGTAGTCCGCCTTTCGCCCGTAGTCAGCTGGGATAGCCTCCAGCGCCCCGCGACCCTAACCAGGATAAGCGGTGTTGAAAATGAAATGAAATATTATTTGATTCTTACCTTGCCCCCATTCTCAAGTGACGTGTGCAGTCCCGTACTAATTAATTTCCGGTTCTACTTGCGTCCTGTGTGGTCATGTATTATTTATTTATTTATGATTTTATTTAGTTTGTATCTCCAGAGACTTATTAATGTGCTTGTTATTTTGTTGTTCAATGTTGGTTCCAGCCAGACCCGTGTGATATTTGTACTGTATCAGTAAATCACTTGTTTCGTCACGATAGCTTAGCTGTTAGCATAATGCTAAGTATGGCTTTCCCGTCTTTCCCCTAATGGTAGCGATTCATGTAAAAAGTGGCGCGTATTCGGTGCCATGGAGGCGATGATCAGTGATTATAAATGCGTAGACACTGGACGCAAAGACAACATTTGCCTCTGAGGGCGGAACATAAAAAACTAGCAGGCAGCAAGCAGTCAGCAGAAGGCAGGGAGGTTGGGTGATTGTTTAATGTTGATGCGGTGTTTTTTAGTGTCCTTCGTGTTTATTTCATTGATTTAATTGAAGAAATTTGTACTCGGTGTAACGACCGGAACGGGTCCATGTTGAGTTATTCCCATAACAAAATGCGGTCGTTCCCGAACATTTGACAGCTCTGCTTTTGACCAATCAGTGTTCGCCTTTCTATTGACCTCAGCTGTCCACAACTGCTGCCGCGCAGTTTTCATTTCTGATGTCAATCAATGTTTTTTTCGTCGTTTCGGGAACTAAACGGTTCAATCTTTGTTTTGAGAGCGGCTGACCGCTGAGATTAAGCTTATGTTTGTTTGTAAATTTTAAAAATAATACAATGCATATTTTAGTGATGGAAATTGAGGAATGCATCGCTAAAGACGTCATTTTAGGTTGCATTTTGTGACGCGATGGTGGGTATTTTGGACGCTGTTATGTTTATTCAATCTTCTAATTGTTGCACCAACAGTTGTCTCCTTCTCACCCAGCCTTTTGCTAATGGTCCAAATGGCCCATTCCAGTGCAGGTCTACCGGGTGATTGAAAAGTAACTCCCTATTTTTAAGTACTTGTCATTTATTTCTGAACTATAATTCTTACAAGATATTAACATGAGAAGAAAGTGTATTGCATGGAGTGCCAGCATTAGCCACCAGTTTCTCAAGCCGCCTGAGAACCACATGAACTGATTTCACAGGGAACTCTTGTGGGATGGAAGACATAACTTCTTGTATTCGCCCTTCAAGTTCTTCCAAAGTCGTTGGTTTGGTGGAATAGACTTGCTCCTTTAATCATGGAACATACACAAAAAGATTTTGAAAAATATTATAACATGAATAAATTAGAAGTATTTTAAAATAGGGAGTTACTTTTCAGTCATCCTGTATAATCTTGTCCCTGATATCCTTCGAAAGTTCTTTGGTCTTGCCCATGATGGGGAGGTTGGCGTCTGATTGATTGACTCTGTGGACAGGTCTTCATGCGGGTAACAAGTTGAGATATGTGTCTTTCATGCAGCTAACGAGTTTAGATTAGGAGTACTTTCTTAAAGTGAGAGGGCTAGTCTATGGGAGCCTGAATTCTTTATTGTTAGTAGGGGATCAATTCGCAAGTGGAGCAAGCAGGAAAACGAGCTTTGCCGAGACAAGAAGACGAAGCTGAGTTTCCGCAGAAACAAGGCAAGGTGGCCCGAGTTGGAAGACCAACTCGAGCAATGGATTAACGAGCAAAGAACAGCCGGGAGAAGCGTCTCTACAGTCACCATTCGACTGACTGCAATAACTCGGAGCTTGCCATCATTCCGGGAGGCTTGACGAACCGTTGGACATCGGTGTAAACAGGGCGTTCAAAGTGAGTGGTGTGGGAGCCATGGATGACAAATGGCGAACACAGCTTTACTAAGACTAGGAGGCAGCGCCGGGAGAGTTACGCCACAATTTGTGAATGGAATGTGGATGCTGGACTAACGTGTCCGCTTGCAGTGTTGTTCGAGTTTTCGCACGGCAACGAGACTGACTCGAACCCGCCGTGTTTGATTGAGAACTTGCCCAGCTGTTCATTTCGGATACAGAAGATGAGGACTTTGATGAGGATTGATAAAAAAAATAATGTGAGTCCATTGTTAAATAAACTTCAATAAAGTACAACCGAACTGAGTTTTGGTCCCGCTGCCTTTTTAAAAACATTGTTTTAGCGTGCATCCATGCTACCGTATGTTTTAAGCTGGCGTATGTTTTACCATGCCTGCGCCCAATAATATGGTGCGCCTTATGTATGTGTTAAATACAGAAATAGACTCCGTAACTGAGACTGCGCCTTTTAATACAGTGTGTTCTATGGTCGTGAAAATACGGTACATTTTTATCTTTTTTAAAACATTTGATTTTTAAAGCCCAAAGGAAAAGAAGAAGTGGGTGAACTAACAAAATCAGTGAGGATCAAATAATTATTTGTGTTTCCAGAGTAGATAAAGATGAAATACAGAAATGTATGCACCCAAACACATGGGAGGAAACATTCATCATAAATTTAAAATACCAGTCACCTTTAGAAACTGCATAAACAAACAGGTTTAAATAAAAAAAATACATTTAAATGGTTTCAAACCTTAGATTCTGCTGTAATAAATTGTATTCAAAAAAATAAGAAAAATAGAATCAGTCTATCCACTCTTCAGAAAAGTAAACAGGAGGGAGGCCTAAATGCTCCCAACTTTAAACACTATTATTTAGCTAACCAATTACAATACCTCATCAAATGGTTGCACCACAGTGAGGAGTGTGATTCTTGGCTATAATTGGAACAAACAGACTGCAACATCATCAAACTACCAAAACTCCCATTTATTTCCACATATAAGTCTTAAACGCCATAAATGCTTCAAGAATCCAATAATCGCATCCACCTTAATGGCTTGGTGGTAAAGTTTAGAATCAACAAGTTTTCAATTAGCGCCCAGTATGCTCTCCCCAATCTGGCAGAATCCAGATTTCGAAATTAATAATGTAGCCCTTCATTTTAGCACATGGGAACATCATGGAATTGACCACCTACAACAATTATTTAACGATAATGTTTTTAGGACACGTGATGAACTGTTCCAAGAATTCCAAATAACAGGCGGAAACTTGCTAACCAGCAATAAAAAAAAAGAATACCAACACTCCAGAGCACCCTCAAACTGCCAGAGATTGTCAAGCAAATAGTTAAGCTTCTTCTGCAAAGGAAAAAAAATCTCTCAAAAGTTTATAAATTAATTTCATGCACGAAATCAATGCACTTACCAATCACTAAATGGGAAGACCTTTCCATGTCCACTGACCGTAACTACTGGATACAGACGTGTAACAATATGTTTAGAATGACAAAAAACACAAATTTACAGTGCTCCATAGAACACCCTTTACTCAATACACTATGCATAAAATGGTCTTCTCTCCATCTAATACATGCGTGCAATGCACCAAAAATACCCCAGACACCTATCTTTATGCTATATGGGAATGTACACTAATTCAATGCTTTTGGTCTTCGGTTATACAAAAACTCTCGTATATTTTAAACTGCAGGATTCTACTTTCCCCAAGATTGTGCATACTTGGCGATTTAAGCATAATCGCAAATAAATATTAACAATCATTACTCGTCGTGTTAGCTACTGCAAAGAAAACAATTCTATTAAACTGGAAAAACAAACAAGCTATTAACATCAATCACTGGCTAAATCCCATCATAGAATATATTGTGTTAGAAAAAATATCAGCAGAACAAAAGAAATCTATTAAATATGTACGTAGATAGCTGGTCACCCTTCCTCAACATGCTAAATCTAGACTCTTGATTCCTTTGCTTGGGTAGTGTGCCATCTGACAATAAAACTATTTTGTAAGTGTAAAAGTAAACTTTTGACTTCTGTATTATTTGGTGTCGAGGTGGTTGTTGTTGTTTTATTATATTTGTCATTGTCTTTATTTTTTTTCTTATTCATCTGTGTACTTTTGTTTTTTTAAATTTTTATTTATTTATTATAATTTATTTTCCTTTTAATTCATAATTTTTTCTCTTTTTTTTCCCTCACTCACATTTTGGACCGATTTGCATGGTGAGAGGACACATGCATGCTGTGGGGATCTTCTCCTCTTGTCCCTGTCTTTGCTGTTCTGGAGTCTGCGGGGGCGGGACTTTCTTCACTCCTTCCCAATCTCGGGGGTGGGGGACCACTGGAGTGACCTCCCAGAGAGCATTGATGGTGTGATGGTGACTTGCCCATGTTCCGTGGGTGCTGGGGCCGGTGCCAGCTGGCGCCCGCCTGGGTCCCCCGCTCTGGCCACTGGTGGGGGCGGTGGGCCCCCCTGTCGCTCCTCGGGCCTGCCTCCTCCTCTTCTGTCTGTGTTCCTTGCATCCCGCTGCGGTCGGCTCTTCCTCTTCTCGTGGTGGGGCCGGGTGGTCCCTACGGGCTGTGGGGCCTGCTGTGGAGTTTTTGTCCCTGCCTGTTTTTTTTTTTGGGGGGGTCCATCTCCCACACTTGGGGGAGGGTAGTGGGTGCTGGCGGGAATGTGGGGGTGGGGGCACGGGGTCAGTGCTGCGGGGCTGGTTGGAGCGGCCCTCTTCATCGGTGGTCATCCTGCCTGATGGGCCTGACTTGCAGGAGCCATGCCGCTTAATCACTCACTTAGCACACACTCACGCCACTCACTGTATATATTTTGGTCACATCTGCTCTCCTTGAGCCGCCACCTTATCGTGGTGGAGGGGTTTTTGCGTCCCAATGATCCTAGGAGCTAAGTTGTCTGGGGCTTCAAGCCCCTGGTAGGGTCACCCAGGACAAACTGGTCCGAGGTGAGGGACCAGACAAAGCACAGCTCCCAAAACCCCTATGCAGAATACATTAAATGGATCTAGGTTTCCCTTGCCCGGAAGCGGGTCACCGGGGCACCCCTCTGGAGGTAGGCCTGGGCACAGCCTGAAAGGGTAACGTGGGTCCCCCTTCCCATGGGCTCACCACTTGTGGGAGGGGCTATAGGGGTTGGGTACAGTGTGAGCTGGGCGGTGGCCGAAGGCGGGGACCTTGGCGATCCGATCCCCAGCCAC
Organism: Phyllopteryx taeniolatus; assembly: GCF_024500385.1. NCBI lineage: Eukaryota > Metazoa > Chordata > Actinopteri > Syngnathiformes > Syngnathidae > Phyllopteryx > Phyllopteryx taeniolatus. The sequence goes on along the minus strand of NC_084514.1, from coordinate 25,470,845 downwards.
AGAAACTGGCTCTAGGGACGTGGAATGTCACCTCTCTGGTTGGGAAGGAGGCCGAGCTGGTGTGTGAGGTTGAGAAGTTCAGACTAGATATAGTCGGGCTCACCTCCACACATGGCTTGGGCTCTGGTACCAGTCCTCTTGAGAGGGGTTGGACTCTTTTCCACTCTGGAGTTGCCCATATTGAGCGGCGCCGAGCAGGTATGGGAATACTTATTGCCCCCCGGCCCGGCGCCTGTACATTGGGTTCACCCCGGTGGACGAGAGGGTAGCCTCCCTCCGCCTTCGGGTGAGGGGACGGGTCCTGACTGTTATTTGTGCGTGTGCGCCAAATAGCAGTTCAGAGTACCCACGCTTTTTGGAGTTCTTAGAGGGGGTGCTGGCGAGTGCCCAGCTCACACTGTACCCAACCCCTATAGCCCCTCCCACAAGTGGTGAGCCCATGGGAAGGGGGACCCACGTTACCCTTTCAGGCTGTGCCCAGGCCTACCTCCAGAGGGGTGCCCCGGTGACCCGCTTCCGGGCAAGGGAAACCTAGATCCATTTAATGTATTCTGCATAGGGGTTTTGGGAGCTGTGCTTTGTCTGGTCCCTCACCTCGGACCAGTTTGTCCTGGGTGACCCTACCAGGGGCTTGAAGCCCCAGACAACTTAGCTCCTAGGATCATTGGGACGCAAAAACCCCTCCACCACGATAAGGTGGCGGCTCAAGGAGAGCAGATGTGACCAAAATATATACAGTGAGTGGCGTGAGTGTGTGCTAAGTGACTGATTAAGCGGCATGGCTCCTGCAAGTCAGGCCCATCAGGCAGGATGACCACCGATGAAGAGGGCCGCTCCAACCAGCCCCGCAGCACTGACCCCGTGCCCCCACCCCCACATTCCCGCCAGCACCCACTACCCTCCCCCAAGTGTGGGAGATGGACCCCCCCCCAAAAAAAAACAGGCAGGGACAAAAACTCCACAGCAGGCCCCACAGCCCGTAGGGACCACCCGGCCCCACCACGAGAAGAGGAAGAGCCGACCGCAGCGGGATGCAAGGAACACAGACAGAAGAGGAGGAGGCAGGCCCGAGGAGCGACAGGGGGGCCCACCGCCCCCACCAGTGGCCCCCGCTGGGGACGTCATCGTTCTACTGGGGGACTTCAATGCTCACGTGCGCAATTACAGTGAGACCTGGAAGGGCGTGATTGGGAGGAACAATTTACATAGTCAATTCACCACACTTCAGTTGTACAGCCGCGTTTAGTACAGCGGACGTACTTACGTACATACATACATAAATAAAGCTATTAGTAACATTCATTTGACACAAGATGCCATCTTGGAAATTTAAACAATTGTCGCGGCTGCCTATGACACAGCCAGCAGGGAGTGAGGGATGATGACGTGTTGTCCCAATTCCTCAGGCCATTCACCCCTTCATCTTGGCCCTCCGAATGAAGGGCAAACGGGAAGGGGTCAAATGAAGGGGAAAGGCTAAGGGATAGAATTGGGATTAGCACTTATTTCCTTTCCTTCTCTTGAAGGAAAGGAACTAAGTTGTTTTTGTTGTTGCTTAGTCTTCTTACAGGAACGTGTGCAATGTCCTTTCCCACTGCAAGCCTTGCATCCTCATCATCCTTCTACCAATTTACTTACTATCTCTCCTCTGGACGTGTCCAAACCATTGGAGTCTGCTCTCTCTAACTTTGTTTCCAAAACATCGAACTTTGGCTGTCCCGCTGATGAGCTCATTTCTAATCCTATCCAACCTGTTCACTCCTAGCGAGAACCTCAACATCTTCATTTCCGCCACCTTTCGATAGAGCAGGTAGGCGATGCCGAAAGTCATGCAGTAACAGAGGCTGACCAAAGCTATTAAGATGTTATCTGCCGCGGACCAGGAATGCATGAACGGTGGCTCGGGTGTTTTACCGTCAGTACTAATGGCGCGTCGAGTGTTGTCTATGTGGGTGATGTCAATCGCCTGAGTTCCTTCAAACTGAATTAGCTTAAGTGTCTCAGGATCAACTTCAAATTTATATTGTCCGAAAAAGTTAGACATCTGGATTTCGCTCTCATAATTGTCAGCGCGCAAGTGGTAAAGGGCGATGTCCTCAATATGCAAAATGGCATCTCTGGGGATGTCGCGCCACATGTTTTGATTGGGTAGGGAGAGTCTCCTCGTGGTGTTGTGGTGGTCGTAACTCAGAGTTGCGGTTAGGGCTGGTGTGTTGACTAGCCATTTAGTACCAACAATTTCCGCATGAGTATTAGTGACCTGGTAACATGGTGTAGCTTCTGCTCTACACCGCGACTCATCCTTTATGGGATTCAGACCACAGATTCCATCCGCAACATCATGAATGGCTTACTGGGACACAAGTAATGAATGTCTTTTGTGAGGATGCACATGTGCCAATTTGGCGCCAGATACAGATCATCATACTATACAGATCATCACTATCTTGATAGGCGACCACTGCGGGAGTATTGACTCGGACGCATTTGTTGTCCTGCCAGATGCCAACATGAATGACGTCTTTTCAGCAATAGATGTTTCAAGAGTCGATAATTGGGAGAGTGACAAGGAAAGCTATTTCTTGGAACTCAAGGTTGACAAACAAAACGGTGGAGCTCCCGAGAGAAAAAGCCAAGTGGGTTTGTACAGGATTGATGGGGTTTGCTAGAGCTTTAGACAGGATGCTTTCGACTAAGCTAAGGGGTACCAAGTATGGAGAAATTCTACCCATTGCTAAGTTGTCTATGGATGAAGAAACTTTGCGCAGCATGTCATTCATCAATGTGGTAACAATTTGTGTGCGAGCGTAATCCGTTTGAACCACCGACAGGAGTTTGTCTATGCTCTGTCTAGTTTGGTTCAGGATGATGCTGTGAGTGTTGAGGACCAGGATGGTGCCTTTGAGTGTCTCGCCTAAGGACTGGAGGTTAGTAGTTTGTCTTTCCATGCTGCTTTGGATAGTAGGAATTTCGGTTTGGAGTTCCCCAATCTGTTTCTTCCCAGTGTTTAAGATGATGGCGTTAACTGTGGGGGTTCCTATGCTTAATAATGTGCCAAGGGATGCGGCGGCCATAAGTAGGCCCCCCACAAAACGTTTTGAGCATCTGGGGATTCCACTGAGGTTGGCCTGATTGGCGGCAAATTTCTCTAATTGTTGGAGCATGTGTGTAGTGTTGAAGGCGGCATGGTTGACAGCGTTGCAGGACCAAGTAGCTCCGGCGTAACTGGTTTTTGTGGACGTCCCGACGTGTTTCAAGTACACTTCTCACAGTTCGAGGCGGACGAACACTTTTTGGGTGTGGGTTCGACAGTTGGTGATAAGCAACCCGGTTGGTCTTTCAGGGCGATTCCGTTGGTGGGTCCCGGCCGAATCATTTCAGGTTGTGCAATAACGGGGAGCAGGTGTAGCGCGAGGCTCAGCAGCAGCATAATTTTTCCTCGTAACGAAATGAGAACATGCAGGGGACTTTATTAACTTGGGGTCAAGCTGATGTCAAAGCTCTGAGTTTCCAAACCCTGGTGCTGAAAACCTCTGAGGATCACCAGCATTGAGTCCAACCCCGAGTGTAGGTCTTGATCACATTTGATGTTGTGTGCATCGGTTGTGTCAATCTATCATCCCTGTGGGACTGGGTCCTGTCAAGTGGGCTGCCAAGCCACATGAAGCGATGGGGCAAAAAGTAGTAATTGGCTTATGTGGCTGGGTTCAATGTGTGTGAGCTCAGCCCCAGTTTCAATTCCTGGGTTAACCACCAGAGGTCACCAAACCAAATTTAGATCATGAGTATGAGTCGCCAGTTCAAGCATAAGTCTTCTTAATATCTTAATACTATCAAAACCCATATCATAGTAAACAAACACATACTGAAGTCAACCACTTATAACCATTTGTTTGATTTTATATCATTGATATAACTTTGATGTTCTCTTTGATGTTATAACTTTTATGTTCTTTTGAGAAACATTGATGAGTACATCAAGCCTAGTAAGGCTGTTTACATTATTCTTACTTTTGTATTACTAATGAAAAATGCTTTGAAACTGCCTTTGCGCAAAAACTATAACCTGTGTATAGTCTCTCAGACGAAGCAACACAAGATGTAATGCAATTTAATGCAAAAACAAGAACAAACCTGTTGAATTCATGAGAGAATTGTATTCACATGAAAGTATATACATTTATTTGACATTTAACATATACACATGTATTGCAGATTGCTTAGAGATTAACATGGTGTGATGAGATGTATTGGTTGAGTTCAATACATATATAATGTGCTTGAAACTGAATGTATTCACTGGGAACCTATTTGAGTGAGCAAATAAGGGTCAAGTCAGGACTCTGAAGTGGAGATAAAAGGTACTTTCCACTCAGGTCAAGTCAGGATAACGCTGAAGTGAAAGTGAAAGGTACTTTCCACTCGGGTCAAGTCAGGACACTCTGAAGTGGAGCTAAAAGGTACTTTCCACTCGGGTCGTATCAGGACAGGCCGACAGCGAGGAGCGCATGTCAGGATATGTTGTAAACAAAGGAATATTCTAGGAAAGGGGAGGTCTGGAACCAACCAAGGTTATAAAAGCCTCACACGCTGATAAACGGGGCTCTCTTATCCTCCCAAGGATAGGGAGACACACGCTCTTTTCTCTCACAGTGACAAGGGACATGCTGGCAGGAGGAATTCATCCGGCTACTTGGATAGCTCTTCATTTTTGAATTCTCCTCTTTAATTGGGTAAGACTAAAAGAATATTATAATAAGGTAACTAATAGAACCGCCATTGACATTGCGTGGATAGGGAAGAGAGCTAGTCAGCTGTCCAGGGATTCTTATATTCCAAATTATCTTATTATTAATTGGCATTAGGGCTCCGTAGGACTTGATCACTCCTTAAAGCTCACTCAAAAGGTAATACTTGTTTTATGATTTAATACTTTTAACTATTTCTACTTCTTCTCCTTTTTGTTATTATTATTATTTTCATTGTTTACTCTATATTACAAACCCTTACTGTCATATTATTATTTTAACCTTAAACAACCACTGAAATAAAAACCTTGCTTTAATTTTATTCTATCTTTGTCATTCTTATAATGAGAGTTGTCTCATTTTTATCACTCAACCTCTTATAAGTGATTGAACGTCAACGACATTAATATCACCGGGTCGTAACACCATCCCAAAAGTAACTCATATATCACTTCGGCTTAATACAAAAACAAATCCGTACGGTCCTATCAAGGATTGTTAAATTTACTAGGTCAATGACAAGTGCAAACGATTCATAGATATGGAGCTGCTGTAAAAATGGAGTACTCACATTATTATCCTTTCACTCGGTGCGGTTACTCATCAAGGGGTGATAAGTGAGAGCAGATTGGATTGGCTACGTAAAACTAAAGGCAGTTAGCACACCTAGGCGAATTCATCTAGACACCGGCTTAAAAGCTCCCGTCCCCTTGCGCGTAAGGTGGTTGAGACGGTAAGGAAAAAGGGGGAGGCTTGACCCTTTAAACGGAGAGTCGGTCAGGACAGTTTTCCCGATTAGTCCTGCGGATAAGCGAAATCTGACAGTCCCCAGGTCCATTGTCATTGGGACTGACCCCCAGTCGGGCGCAGGTGAGGGACTCAGTGGTTACCATGTGACGGTAGTGTCTTTTTAGCTGATTTCGATAAACCCCCTTAAAAGCACGACCTTGCAGCCTTGGCTCATTTCGATTTGGTAACCGACGGGCGAGAGTTTGTTTACAATCTCGTAGGCTCCCGCCCAACGGGGGAGGAATTTACAAGATATAGGTCATAGGGTTTTCTGGTTGTGCAAACAGGCAATACCACACCTTGTCCCCTACCTGGAATTTGTCTTGTGAGGCTTTCTGGTCATAATACACCTTCTGGCCTTCTGCACTTTTCCCCAGATGTTGTTGGGCAAAGGCAAATGTAGCCTTTAAATGGGCGTGTAGGTCGGTCATGTATTGGTGAGTCGTATAGGCAGTGGCTATGTTGGCCTCACCAGGTTGGTGCAACAAGTGCAGAGGGAGCGTCATGCGTCTTCCTGTCACCATTTTGAAGAGACAATCCTGTGGACTCGTGTGGGATGGCTCTGATAGCCATCAGTATCAATACATCCCAGTCTTTGTGGTTTGAGGTCACAATTTTTTTATTTTTTTTTATTGTTTTTTTTTAAAAAAAATTTTTAAGTGATTCACCACTGTGCGGTTAGCGCGCTCAACCTGCCCAGACAACATTGTGTGGTGGCTTATGTGCAACTGGGACTTGATCCCAAGGAGCCCCCACAGTTCTTGTACCACCTCGCCGGTGAAGTGGGTTCCCCTGTCTGAGTTGATCCGAGAGGGCAACCCATATCTGGAGAACCAGGTGGTTCATCAGCAGGTAGGTGGTAGTTTGCGCCGTGTCGTTTGTCTTTCGGGGACATAAATGAGTAAGCCCTTGACCAGACGCAGCTTGTCCCTTTTCAGCCACAAGTCCACAAGGTCTTGGTCAGCACTCAAGTCTTCAGGAGCGACGGGGTTGGAGTTGGCAAGCCAGTTGGAAAGATTGGCAAAGGCCGGTCCCTGGATGGCTGGGCGGTCAAGTCAAAGTCATGAGACGCAGGTGCGCAAGGTATTGGGCCAGCAGAGTCATCGGAAATATCAATACACGCCCGAGTGACGGAAGGTGCGACGGAGGTGGATCGACGGTGTGTGAAAACATTCACCGATGGGTCAGGTGGGAGGAGAAGCCAATAGGCGTCAAACTGCCATGGGGTACCATGGAGGGCACCTTGCTTTGCCAAAGAGTCAGTCAAGTTGTTAAAAACCTTATCGGATCCCGGAACGCGAGAATGTCCTCGGACTTTCTTCCAATAGTGTCCTCGGACTTTCTTCCATGCATGTTGTTTGAATTAACCAGATGGTCGCATGTAATGATTAGATTGCAGTGTTTGACCAGTTTTCGCCAAGACATGAGGAACCCATTGCGTTGCCACGTTGGTAAATGGCAGGTGAACGCGAGAGTTCGAGTTGGTGCAGATAACCAAGCTGGTGATGCCGTGTCTTACTGCTATAGTCAAAGTTATTAGGATGCAGGCAATTTCAGTGTACTGTGAGGAGTGTGGGCCCAACTGGAATTGTTATGGTTTGCACGGCGTGTTGCCAACCCATGTAATGCCGACGCCAGCTCGCAGCTGCGCCTGATGGAGGTAGGAACAACCATCCACGTAAGCCGTTATCATGTCACGGCACACATTGTCATCGAAATAAAGATGGCACAAAACAGGCAAGCGCGGGCGGGGCGGTTGACAGACAATTTTGGCAGGCGCCCAAATCCGATACGAAGGGGAGTGTGTAGTTCTTAGCGTAGCAGATTTGAACGTTGTAGCTTGGCAATGCCAGGAGACAGGCCGCGATACGGGGATTGGTGACGGTACCTTCTCTAATGTGTTGGTTGTTGAGGAAGGTTACTGGATGATGGTTTTGTCAATGGTCACCTTTTGGCCTCCAGTGTAGTTGGAGAAATGTTTGCTGGCCCAGACTGTAGACAGCAGGGCTTTTTCACAGTCGGGACCGTTCAGAGTTTTGCTTGCACAGGCGACAACGCGTTTGTCTTGGTCGTACATTTGGTACAGACCGGCACGAAGGCAATTGTCTGAAAAACTTGCTTCGAAGAAGAATTCTTTTTCGCTGTCAGGGTACGCAAGACACGGGGGAGAGCACAACCGTTCTTTTCGTGACATCATTGTAGATTCTTGCTCCTCACCCCGAAGGAAAGGAGTATCCTTTTTAAGGGTTTCGGTATGAGGGAGCGATATCCGTAAATGTTCAATGAATTGCCCAGAATAATTTCACACGCCAAGAAAACTGCGGTTTGGACAAATTAGTGGGGGCGCTGATGTTTAGGAGGCCCTGACGATGGCTGGATTGGGGTTCAATGCCATTCGAGCCAATTTGGAGGCCAACGTAATAGACTTTTTTGCGGCACCACTGTCCCTTTTGAAGGGAGATCTTGGCCCCAGCAGCGGCAAGTTGGGATAGGAAATGATCAATTTCCGCCAGGTGGGCAATTAGCGAGGGCTTCTCATCATGATGTTGTCAACATAGATGAGGTTGACCCTGGCTGCAGCATCAGGAAAGTTTTTGTTGAGGAAGTTGTTGAGCAGGTGAGTTGGCATAGCCAAATGAACACCTGGTTAGCGTGTATTGTTTATTAGCAAAAGTGAAAGCGAATTTGTGTTGGTCAGCGGGGTCGACTGGAATAGTGCAAAAGCCGCAGGCCACATCAATGGTGGTGAAAAACTTTGCATCGCAAACTTTTGTTCGAGCTAGGCCATAGGCCAGCATGACAAGGGATTTTGAGTGTTAAATTTTCAATTGTCAATGGTGGGCCTCCACTTGCCATTTGGTTTAAAAACCGTCCAGAGGTGCCGAGTATATGATCCCTTTTTCAATTATAGCGTCAATTGTTTCCTGTACCGGCTTGTAAGAGGTGAGTGGAATTTTGTATTGTCGCAAGAAAGTCAGCGGTGCACCTGGAGGAGTCGGAATGAGGACCATGTGCAAGTCAGTTAGGCCACAGTTCAGCGAGTCCTTAGAAAACGAAGCGGCCAGTTTGATGAGCAGATCCCGCAAACGCTGTCGTTCGTCATTGGAACTTATGGCATCAGCATCCGCTAGGACCTCTAAGTGAGTTTCAAACTCAGGAAAAGGGATTGGGCGACTATCGCAAGGCGCTACGGGTGTCGGCGAGGCGGTCTCCGAGGAGCTTGGGGAGCGGGAAGAGCCACGGGAGCGATGCATTCGGGTGTTGTTGGGATGGTATGGAGTGCATGGATCACCAGGGGCCTCATGTACAAAAGGTGTGTACGCACATAAAAGTGGCGTACATTATTTTTCAATTCTCCGGTAGTTGGAGCCGCCCTAGTATGAAAACAGACAGTCAATTGACAGAGAACACTTTTGAGACATAAAGACATTGAGAAAAACAGTCACTGAGCAATAACGGGTTGCTAGTTATCTTGTAATGCCGGTAAATTCTTTTTTTTTTTTTTTTGACAATTGTGCAAAAGATGCAGAGTCCTCTAGCACTTAGAGCAGTTCGAATGACTAATATTACGATAGTCTGGTGCAATGACCATTGTGCAAAGGGCGCTAAGACTTCAAGCGAGTAGTAGTTCGATAGTCTGGGACAATGTTGATTGTGCAAATGTTGCAGATACTCCTCTGGCATGAGTGACCAGTATTGGTCAACAACAGATATGCAAATAGTGCAGCGTGGTGAGACTACTACAGTGAGTGCACGAGCAATATTTAATTGGCCCGACAGAAATGTGACAACAAACTCAAGACAAAAAGACAAAAAATTGCCAGCATGTTGCAATGGAATTGTAGGTTAGGTGTTTCAGAAGTTGATTGCAAGAGGGAAGAAGCTGTTGGAATGTCTGCTAGTTCCAGTTTGCATTGATCGGTAGCGCCTACCTGAGGGAAGGAGCCGGAAGAGCTGGTGAACGGGATGTGGAGGGTCCGAGAGGATTTTGCACGCTCTTGTCTTAGTTCTGGCAGCATGCAAGTCCTCAAGGGTGGGTAGGGGGGTAACGACAATCCTTTCAGCAGTTTTGATTGTCTGTTGCAGTCGGAGTTTGTCCTTTTTTTGTAGCAGCACCAAACCAGACTGTGATGGAAGAACACAGGACTGATTCGATGACCACTGTGTAGAACTGCCTCAGCAGCTTCTGTGGCAGGCCGTGCTTTCTCAGAAGCCGAAGGTGAGGCGTGAGGGGCAGCTGTGGCGAAGGATGCCTCCTGAAGTTCACGATCATCTTTACAGTCTTGAGCGTGTTGAGCTCCAGGTTGTGTCGGACGCGCCACAGCTGCAGCCGCTCCACTTCCTGTCGATATGCAGACTCGTCACCGTCCTTGATGAGGCCGATGACAGTGGTGTCATCTGCAAACTTCAGGAGTTTGATAGCCGGGTACGTTGAGGTGCAGTCGTTCGTGTTGAGAGAGAAGAGCAGCAGAGAGAGAACGCATCCTTGGGGTGCCCCAGTGCTAATGCTGCGTGTGGATAAGGTGGCCTCCCCCAGCCTCACCTGCTGTGTCCTGCCCATCAGGAAGCTGTAAATCCACTGGGAGATGGCAAGTGAGACGTTGAGCTGGAAAAGCTTAGAGGAAAGGAGTTCAGGGATGATGGTGTTGAACACTGAGCTGAAGTCCACGAACAGGATCCTTGCGTAGGTCCCTGCACTGTCGAGGTGTTCTAGGATGAAGTACAGTCCCATGTTGACTGCATCATCTGCAGACCTGTTCGCTTGGTAGGCAAACTGCAGGGGATCCAGCAGGGGACCTGTGACGCTCTTGAGGTGGTCCAGCACGAGACGTTCAAAGGACTTCATGACCACAGATGTCAAGGAGTCAGGCCTGTTGTCATTTAGACCCGAGATTGTAGGTTTCTTGGTGACTGGAATGATGGTGGAGCGTTTGAAACAGGATGGTACTTTGCACAGTTCCAGAGATCTATTGAAAATCTGTGTGAAGACTGGAGGGAGCTGGTCCGCGCACTTGAAGGTCTCGACGGTTGACAAAAGGCAGCTGGACAGCGTGAGGGTCAGACTGGAGCGAGCTGGTCAGCGCAGACTTTGAGGCAGGACGGGGACACAAGGTCCAGGCATGCCGCTTTGTTAATCTTTTGTTGTTTGAAGATGCGTCTCACATCCTGTTCGTGGATGGTCAACGCAGAAGTCAGAGGTGCGATTGTGGTCGGTGGTGCGGCTGGCTGGGTGTGGGGTGTGAAAGTCTTTACTGGTCTTTATCAGAAGATGAAGCTCGTCCATTTTGTTGGGTAGGGAGCGTAGATTCGTGAGATGGATAGACGAAACGCCAATCTGTATCCTCTCTTGCGGAGCTCCACCTGGATGCCTGCTCGCTTCCGTCTGTGGCGTCGCCTCCGCCTCCATGCACAGTGCGGTCGCTGCTCCGGTGAGTAACCCAGGGAAAAAACTGAGTGGATTTGCGAAAGTTGGTGAAAGAAAGTCCGGAGTAGCCTCCTTAATGCTTAGCAAGTCTCCCCTTGTGTAAGTGAGTCGTGTAATGTCTCTAAAGACGTACGAAAAACACAAAAACAATACTAGAGAGCGCGTAACCGAGGCGTCCACACGGGTAGGCGCCATCTTGGTATTGAGATGAGACTGAAGTCGCGGAATTCGGAGTTGATCAAGAGGCCAAGGCTCGTAGATTTGGGAATGCAGATGTCGTTTTGGGTGTGGTTGTGAACCAGTAGCACGGTGGCCTGGGAAGCCTCTAGGAGGGGTGTGGCATGCAAAGACAGACCCAGGCCATGGAACCCTGGCGATGGCTGGAAGAACACATGCGGAATGGCCAGTGATTGGTTAGCGCGCATGACCAGTCGAATCAGAACGTTAACAGTCAACGCTTTTGGTAAGATTTCGTCCTCACTCAAAACTTCGCACGCGTCGGGACAGTCTGGCCCAACTTCATGTTTAGTTGGGAGACTCGGTTTGAGGGAACGGTATTAACGTGGGACCACAAGATATTGTTAATAGTGTCGACTTGAACAGCCAGTCAGACAAATACATTTGCAGCTAAGTAGGTTATATGTGGCAAATTGGGGACCACTAGGAAGCAGTGAGTTAACGAACGTTGGTTCCACTGCACGCACTCCCACTGCAGTGGCGGGAGACGGCGACACTGTATTAAAGGGAAAGCGAAAGGTTTTCGGCGTCAAGTGGAGGTCATGGTGCTGAAGTCGTAGGGTGTCAGACAGAAATTCCCAATTTGTCCGCCCACAAGGTCAGGACGACGTCGTCTGTCGGGCAGTCATACAACTTAATTCCACCCGCAATATTGGGGCAGTAGCGCTCTTCGTGCGTTGGTTGGATGAGATGCCAGAGGGAAGTGTCGAGTTGTCGAAGTCGGCTCAGCGGGGGTGAGGTGGCTACAGGAGAGTCGACGATGTCGTCAATTGGGGTGTTGTCACTGGAAGGAGTGCGGTCTGACAGGTCACAGTCACCCAAGTGGTCCACGAGGCACTGGTCTGAGGACAGTTCCTGAGTTGGTGGCAGCAAAGCTTGTTGCACCTGTGGCCACAGCTGAAGATTTTTTATCATCAATTTGTGGCTCGAAGCAGCAGAGCAGGTCTTGGCCGATGAGCAGGGGGACAGATTCAATAGGAGACACGTAGTCCAGATGGGGCCAATTGTCCGGTGAAGGTGTGGACCAAGGTGTTGGTCACTGAGAATGCGCGGATAGTTAGTGGGCAGCGTTGCAGCTGGAGGGCATGGGCACTTGCTCATAACTGTCAGAAGTTGGTTGAACACTGCGTGGGACAGTGATGTCCGCCGTGGAGTCAATCCGAGCTTCGTGGATAAGTTCATGTTCAAGTGTAACGGTCAAATAGAACTTTCAGGAAGTATCTTTAGGAGTTAGCTCGCCCAAGAGCTGGCGGAATGGCAGAACGTTTTTCAGGGGCGTAATGTCAAGCGAGTCAGGGGCCTCGCCTGGGTCTCATCGGACGATTAAGACAGCATGATAGGGATCTAGGGCTTGGTGTAAGGTTACGGCAAGGCAAATTCATTGTGGGGTCGTCTGGGGTCACAGAGGGGCTTGGCAGGTCATTAGGGTAACAACGGAGGTTGCCGGGTTGAAATATTGGGTCCTCTAGAACTCCATCCGACACAGTCAGGCCTAGTCATAATGATGGGTCCCATTTTTGTCTTTGGACAGGCTGCGGCGCACTAAAGCAGTTCTTCTGCCACGGCACAAAGTTCCCTTTGGGAGCTGTTAACTCGGGGGCCATTTTCCCAGTGGTCACTCGTCATTTTAGGGTCTCGGTTAGACGAGTCAGATTACGCTAGTACTTTGTTTCGACGTGTAGTTTTGACGCGAATTAGAGTTACGGTTGTTCCACGATTTCGATTTATCGTTGGATTGCCGTTCTTTGTTACGAGGACCATTGTTGTACGAAGGCCGAGATTGGTTGTTCGGATGGAACAATTTATTTTGGTTGTTGGATTTAACATCGTCAGAACGTTGAGTGTCTGTAGCACACGTGTCGCACGCACCTGTAGCTCCTTCTAATTCCATCTGCGGCGGTTTGTCCATGGAGAGGATGTCCGGATCCTGTGCTTTCGAGGGAGGGTGCTTTTGTTTAGCGAATGCTTTGGCAGCTAGTTCACGCAGTTGGGCACTGTACAGTGTATGCGGGCACGCTGCCACACCCAACTGGTGGGTGGTATTTGGATGTAGGTTTTCGACAAAGTGTTTTGAATTATTTGTCCTCTTCCATATTTGGTTCGTTTAGACTTCCGAAGTACGCTTTACACAACCGGCAGTAATACGCTTGTGCTGTCTTGGGTCTCCCCTGTTTAACTGTGAGGGCTGCAGACAAGCCGGTTGCTGTCTCTGGATCATCAAATTCCCGAGACAATGCTTGGCAGAGAGCCGCATAATCGGCCAGTACATGGGCTGGTTGTCGTTCAATTAAGCTACTTCTCGGCTAAACATTACTTTAATAAGGTACAATCTGTCGTCAGTGGTAGAATGCATTCCTTTGGGGGCACAAGCCAGTGCAAACTGTAGGCCGGTCCCAAGCCCGGATAAATGCAGAGGGTTGCGTCAGGAAGGGCATCCGGCTTAAAACTTTGCCAATGAGCAAAGTTTTAAGCCGGATGATGAGCGTTCATCCAAAGAATTCCATACCGGATCGGTCGTGGCCCGGGTTAACAACGTCCGCCACCGACGGCGTCAACCTGCAGAGCGCCGGTGGAAATTCAGCTACTGTGGGTCGAAGTCGAAGAAGAGGAGGTGGAAAGCGGGTTCTTCAGCAGAAAGAGAAGAGGAAAGCACAGAGCCTAGAACTGAATGTGGGGACTTTGAATGTTGGAACTATGACAGGAAAATCTCAGGAGTTGGTTCACATGATGATTAGGGGAAAGGTTGATATATTGTGTGTCCAGGAGACCAGGTGGAAAGGCAGTAAGGCTAGAAGTTTAGGGACAGGGTTTAAATTATTTTACCATGGTGTAGGTGGAAAGAGAAATGGAGTCGGGGTTTGGCTAAGAGTTGGCTAAGAATGTCTTGGAGGTGAAAAGAGTATCAGATTGAGTGATGAGGCTGAAACTTGAAATTGAGGGTGTAATGTGATTAGTGGCTATGCCCCACAGGTAGGATGTGACCTTCTTTTTGAAGGCGAGACATCTAAAATTGTCCATTATACTAATGCAAGCTAAGCAAATAAATGATAACTTCTACAATTTATCTAACAAGGTGAAAGAGAAATTCTGGAAGGAGCTAGACGAAGTAGTTCTGAGCATCCCAGACAGAGAGAGAGTCGTAATTGGTGCAGATTGTAATGGACATGTTGGTGAAGGAAATACGGGTGATGAAGAAGTGATGGGTAAGTACGGCATCCAGGAAAGGAACTTGGAGGGACAGATGGTGGTAGACTTTGCAACAAGGATGCAAATGGCTGTAGTGAACACTTTTTTCCAGAAGAGGCACGAACATAGGGTGACCTACAAGAGCGACGGTAGAAGCACGCAGGTGGATTACATCTTGTGCAGTCGATGTAATCTGAAGGAGGTTACCAACTGTAAGGTAGTGGTAGGGGAGAGTGTGGCTAGACAGCATAGGATGGTGCTGTGTAAGATGACTCTGGTGGTGGGGAGGAAGATTAGGAAGACAAAGGCAGAGAAGAGAACCATGTGGTGGAAGCTGAGACAAGACGAGTGTTATGCAGCTTTTCGGGAAGAGGTGAGACACGCTCTCGGTGGACGGGAGGAGCTTGCAGAAGACTGGACCACTGCAGCCAAGGTGATCAGAGAGGCAGGCAGGAGAGTACTTGGTGTATCTTCTGGCAGGAAAGGAGAGAAGTGTCACATTGAGATGCGACACAGGGCAAAGGTAGAGGTGGCAAAGGCCAAACAAGAGGCATAGGATGACATGTATGGCAGGTTGGACACTAAAGAAGGAGAAAAGGATCTATACAGGCTGGCCAGACAGAGGGATAGAGATGGGAAGGATGTGCAGCAGGTTAGGGTGATTAAGGATCGAGATGGAAATATGTTGACTGGTGCCAGAAGTGTGCTAGCTAGATGGAAAGAATACTTCGAGGGGTTGATGAATGAGGAAAATGAGAGAGAAGGGAGAGGAGAAGAGTCTGGTGGACCAGGAAGTGGCAATGATTAGTAAGGGGGAAGTTAGAAAGGCATTAAAGAGGATGAAAAATGGAAAGGCAGTTGGTCCTGATGACATTCCTGTGGAGGTATGGAAGCATCTCGGAGAGGTGGCTGTGGAGTTTTTTGACCAGCTTGTTCAATAGAATTCTAGTGCGTGAGAAGAAGCCTGAGGAATGGAGGAAATGTGTACTGGTGCCCATTTTTAAGAACAAAGGTGATGTGCAGAGCTGTGGGAACTATAGCGGAATAAAGTTGTTGAGCCACACAATGAAGTTATGGGAAAGAGTCGTGGAGGCTATACTCAGGACAGAAGTGAGTATTTGCGAGCAACAGTATGGCTTCATGCCTAGAAAGAGTACCACAGATGCATTATTTGCCTTGAGGATGTTGATGGAAAAGTACAGAGAAGGTCAGAAGGAGCTACATTGTGTCTTTGTAGATCTAGAGAAAGCCTATGACAGAGTACCCAGAGAGGAACTGTGGTACTGCATACAGAGGTCTGGAGTGGCAGAGAAGTATGTTAGAATAATACAGGACATGTACGTGGGCAGCAGAACAACGGTGAGGTGTGCTGTAGGTGTGACAGACGAATTTAAGGTGGAGGTGGGACTGCATCAGGGATCAGCCCTGAGCCCCTTCCTTTTTGCAGTGGTGATGGATAGGCTGAAAGATGAGGTTAGACTGGAATCCCCGTGGACCATGATGTTTGCAGATGACATTGTGATCTGCAGTGAAAGCAGGGAGCAGGTGCAGGAACAGTAGAAAGATGGAGGCATGCACTGGAAAGGAGAGGAATAAAGATTTGCTGAAGTAAGACAGAATATATGTGCATGAATGAGAGGGCTGGTGGGGGGAGAGTGAGGCTACAGGGAGAAGAGATAGCAAGGGTGGAGGACTTTAAATACTTGGGGTCAACCGTCCAGAGCAATGGTGAGTGTGGTCAGGAAGTGAAGAAACGGGTCCAAGCAGGTTGAAATGGGTGGAGGAAGGTGTCAGGTGTGTTATGTGACAGAAGAGTCTCTGCTAGGATGAAGGGCAAAGTTTATAAAACAGTGGTGTGGCCAGCCATGATGTACGGATTAGAGACAGTGGCACTGAAGAGACGACAGGAAGCAGAGCTGGAGGTGGCGGAAATGAAGATGCTGAGGTTCGCTCTCGGAGTGACCAGGTTGGATAAAATTAGAAATGAGCTCATCAGAGGGACAGCCGAGGTTTGATGTTTTGGAGACAGTGTTAGAGAGAGCAGACTTCGATTTTGGACATGTCCAGAGGAGAAATAGTGAGTATATTGGTAGAAGGATCATGAGGATGGAGCTGCCAGGCAAGAGAGCGAGAGGAAGACCAAAGAGAAGGTTGATGGATGTCGTGAGGGAAGACATGAGGGCAGTTGGTGTTCGAGAGGAGGATGCAGGAGATAGGCTTACATGGAAAAGGATGATGCGCTGTGGCGACCCCTAAATGGATAAGCCGAATGGAAAAGAAGAAGAATCTGTCCTCAGTGGTAGCGGATGGGAACCGTTTAAGGTGAAATTCAAGGTCTCTAAGGTACGCAGCTGTGTCATGGGTCCCATTCGGTTTAGGCTTGAACCTTGGAATGTTATGCGCAACTTTGTCCAAATCTTTTAATGTCATATCTGCGTGGCGCTGGGCTGAGGGAGAGTAGGGGTGAGTCAAAAAGGGAAGCTGCGACTGGTGGGTCCGACACCCGTGAGGGGGCTACATGGCCTCTCCCAAAGGTTATAAATGTTTTGTAGGGCTCAGTGACACTTCTAGCGAGGGAGGGCCCCAGGATGTCTGCAGTAGGGGCCGTAGCAATGGGATGAGTTAGAAAGTCGGCAGACACTGGTTGCGCTAAAACGTAGCTCACGCCTGTCATGGGCTAACTTTCTGGAAGGGGGAAGAGCTCTGTCTCCAAGACCGCCATCCGTGCCTTGAGCTCATAGGACTGTTCCATCTCTTTGGAGCGTTCTGCTTTTAGCGTTTAGGTTCGTTCGGTGAGCCGCTGTCTGTCATCGATAGCTTGACGCAGAAGGGTCGCTCAGTGGTGTTCGGCCCGTAATTCATGCATTTGGTTTTTAGACGCTCGGTCGGCTAATTCTGTTAACTTACCTTTTAATTGAGCAATTTCTTGCAGAAGCTGCGTGTAGGTGTCTTTGTTGATCTCCGGAAGTTAGTTTGCCAGAGGTGGGGGCCTGTGTTACTTTACCGTTTTCACAGGTTAATTCGCCACTGTCTAGAGACGTCAACTGAGGTCACCTATGCGGGCCTCTGCATCATCACGTTGTGTTTCAACGTCGAGGAGGTGGGCTTCACCCAAGTTTAAACGCGCAGTGGTTTCTGTCAGTTGTGCAATTAGCTGGACTTGTTTGTGCTGTTCAGCTTCAAGCCTGCGCTTCACCCGTGCGTCCTCTGGGTCGCTCCATTTTTATTGTGACATCAGTTCAGAACCATGCAACCGAGCATTCGAGCGAGATTCTTATCTTTCAATGTTTTGTGTTCGGCGTCGCTCATGAGTTGTGCAATGTTATTAAGGACTTCAAGACAAGCGTCTTTGACAGATTCTGCATCAGTCGGGATGAGGTCTTTAGTTAGGTTGCTTACAAGCTGTTCTAACGTGTCAAAGTTATCCTATTTACTTGGACTTTCTGGAAGTTCTGCCATGATTGGGTTGCGTGTGCAGTACTATGCAACTGGATTGTTAGTATTGTAAACTCATTTAAGCTGTGCGTCAAATTTGGGATAGAAGATAAACGGTGTAATTGTTCACAATCAAACGTCAATTTGGAACTCTAGTAAATTCGAAGTTTTATTTAACTTTGGGAAAGAAGTTAAATATACTTATAATTGGGCATGTGAATTAATTGCCGTTATGACTTACACTGATGTTGACTGGCAGAAGAGGGAGAGGGGGAGGAAGGTGAACAGAAAAAAAAATTGAGAAATAAAAATCCGAAGTGATTAAAAATAAAGCAATTAATTAATGAACTCCACTCGTGAGTGAGTCTGTGAAGTAATGGTGGTGTAGGGAACGTTTGCAAATGGGAGGTGGCGTTGTTGCTTTAAAAATACAATGCCCTTTTGTTAGCGTGGTTGGTTGCTAGTTCTGAAATCTCAAAACTGGTTAAAAATACCAGACATGAAGCTTTAAAAGTACAATCGCAGCGGTGGCATTTCGAAAAGCAAGCGAAAATGGAAAGCTTTTAAGCTAATAAAAGCAATCGATTGCGGTCGCAAAATCTCGTATTTTGTCAAAATAAAATTTCCCAAAATCAAAACTGGAATATAAACTACTCCGATTTTTATAAAGGGGATGAGGTAATGCATTGAACGCCCAGAATTTGTGATGCGTTCGCAATCTTCAAAGGCCTTTTTAACAAGAATTTGTGTAGGAAATCTTCCCACAATTCAAAGCATGCAGCACACAAAACAACGGACATCCAAATAACATTTAAAAATACAACAAATTTACTCCAGTTTCACTGAGAGGGCTTATCTTGGTTTCCTCAAGTTCACAACTGCTCACAACTCGTCGCTGTGTCGCTATGGTAACGGAATGACGTTCACACACAGCTCCAGATGAACATGCCCTTCACCAAGATGGCAGCTCCACTGCCTAGATTTTATTGCAAATATTGTGAATTTTGCGTGTTCGAGTTTGACGAAAACATCAATAATGGGCTCACACGGGGGGTCCCAATCTGTTGCATGTATTGGTTTGGATAAAAATGTAATTCATTTGGAAAAGAAAAAGTCTGACGTAAACGCCTGCATTTACTTCAAGTGTAATTCAACGTACGTTAGAAGGTTACAATCAAACTAACTTTGTCTCGTATAGGGCACCAAGTCTCTTTTCATATTGGTAAATTAGAGGAAAAGTGACGAAAAACCTCTCTCTCTGTCCTCTAGAAGGCTTGCTACATGGATGAAAATAGTAGTTATCGATTACAGCGGTGTACTGTTTCACTCAAACACACAAAGTACACAACAAGAGGTGGAATTTTGGAGAAAATCCAATTAAATCTACAGGGGAACTTCGGGAAACAATTCAGAGGGACTTTACTACAAAAAGGTACAGATAAACATTCGTAAAGAAGGCTGAAGGCTGGGTCGTTGGAGAATGTCTCTGCGGTTAGTGATTGTCAGAGCGGCAGGGAAGATTTGGCCAGGCCAAGCCTGTTTCGGCTCCCCCCCTCGTGGTGAGGAGTGGGGCGTCTTCCGTGGCGGAGCGGGAAAAGAAGAGCAAGAGAACAAGAGGATTTGGTCTTTTGTGCTCAAAAACAAGGGAATTGCCCAAAAGACCATAGCAGGAAGAACACACCACACCTCTGATATTGAATTTCACTCTAAAGTTATCTGTGGTCTAAATCCAGTTAATCTAAAATAAGAAAATTAATTTCCAGCTTTTGCATTGTCTCACTCACAATGGTTAACATAGGCAATGAGTGTTTCAACCTGATTTGGTGGTTAAGAACTCTTAATGTCCGTGATGTAACATTTCGTGTTGTCTGAGGTAAAACACAATCATCTTATCAGAATCAGAATCACATATCTATCATGATATACACTTGGAGCATTCGTGCAAGGTTCGTGAAATATCAAAACAAACATTTAACGTGCTAAACTGTAGATCGTAATTTTCAGCTTGCGGTGACTCTTAAACACTAGCAGGTGTCGCCTGTACTTCACCAATGATCCCAGATGGTCCAATGTACTTGTATTTGAGTTCCTGTGAAGGTCAAGGAAGAATAATTCCATTGTGGCCTGTCTAACTAATAACTAAAAAAGGTCTTTGTTGGAGAAGACAATGAGAATGGCCGGGGGGAGGAATTTTAACCAGTTTATGGCTCAGTTGATAAAAACCAGGTTTCCTGTGTCTTGTGAAAACAGACCAGGTGGTTGAGGGTCAGGAGGCAAGAATCCAAAGGTCATCAGCTCTTCGGGGGTGCCATCAACAAATGTGTTCCATCGGGCGTATTCGCAACAGATTAGTTTAAAGCGTCTTTGAGTGTCTTGAGAAGCGCTCTATATGTTTAATGTATTATTAATTATCATTATTATTACACAAAAAGCTGTAATAATTGCATTAAAGACACAAAGGGGGTGATATGTATGTTTAAATATACCATCCATCCATCCATTTTCTGAGCCGCTTCTCCTCACTAAGGTCGCAGGCGTGCTGGAGCCTATCCCAGCTATCCTCGGGCAGGTGGCGGGGCACACCCCGAACTGGTTGCCAGCCAATCGCAGGGTACATACAATCAAACCACCATTCGCACTCACAGTCACACCTACGGGCAATTTAGCGTCTCCAATTAATGCATGTTTTTGGGATGTGGGAGGAAACCGGAGTGTCCGGGGAAAACCCACGCAGGCACGGGGAGAACATGCAAACGTCACACAGGCGGGGCTGGGGATTGAACCCGGGTCCTCAGAACTGTGAGGCAGACACACTAACCAGTTTGTCACCGTGCCGCCTGTTTAAATATACGTTTTATTTTAAATTTCTTCTTAATCTTTTCAAATAAATCTCCCCCATTAAACTTCCTGCTGCTGCCACTTCAGCTTTCCTTGCACTAGCGAATGAAACTCAGCTTGTCAGTCTCCTTACCTCTCATGACTTTATGTGTACTCTGTTAAGATTATGGAGACCGATCCACGCCCCGTGTGTGCGCTTTTTTCCATGTGCTTGACTGACTCAACATTAGCCGTTAGCTTGAAGAAATGGCTGCTAGTGGAAGCTATCCCCCGCGAGGACTTCAGGACGAGCAGTTAAAATCACACGAGTACTTTCGCTGTGTAAGACGTCGTTCCTTGCGCAAAAGAATCACTCATCGTACTAGTACATCGCTCCTTAGCGGATCACGAATGAAGAAGTTCAACAAAATAATCACTCTTCAGTTCTTCAGTACACCACCAGTTCACCAGTAGATTCAGTTCAATTAAGTCCCTCCCCTGAACAAATCACTCTTCAGTTCTTCAGTACACCAGTACAATCAGTTCAGTTAAGTCCCCCCCCCCCACTTTCCCCCCCTCCCCCATGGCACTGCTTGACGCCGGCTGCTCATTGGTCATTCGCCGAAGTGAGTGACAACACTGGCAAATCGCAAATCAAATGGCAGTACATTTAATGAAGTCCCGCGCCCGTCTGCACGCTGGCTGCTCAATGGTCATTCGCCAAAGATTCAGAAGTGATTGACAGAACGCTTCAGCAGTTCCATTTCCGCTTCCAGACAACTCATTCACCTCACGCTGGCGGGCGGCGGCCAAGCTCAAATAATGAATCATTTCATGAACTGATTCAGTTCAGTACGTTTGCTAAAAATATTTGTTCTTCTGAACGAAACGTTCGCGAATGAGAAAACGGGCTGAGGAAGACACGCATGCCCCTCTTGGGCTTTGAACTCTGCTTTTTAGTGGGACTGTGTTGGCCAACGGTGTATCTTGCTGGTGGCGAGCACAGAGTTTGTCCAGCCTGCTCCTTGTTCACCAAGTGCGGCTCAGCGGTAATACGAAATGATCGATGTTTGGAAGCCTCATGCCCCTCAGGAAGACGCACACGCCCCCCTTGGGCTCGAACCTCTGCTCCTTAGCAGGACTGAGTCACCCAGCGGTGGACATTGCCGCAGGGGCGGCAGTTGATCTCACCGCTGAGCCTGTGGCAAGGTCCGTCGCTGCGAGGTCCGCCACTGCCATGCTCGATGGTGATTCGAAGTTTTGCTTTTCAATGTATTTTAATCCTCTCATTTTGAGCCTTGAGTAACGCCGGCTCTGTGAATGAAAAAGTAAACTCCTACAGAGCTCTGTCAACAAATCAGCTTTCGTCAGCACAGCCTGTCCCCTCACAGAGTTGCTGGTAGCTCTAGGAAGACCCTATCCGAGAGGAGGAACTAAATAATCCAGGAGGAACCTACAGTTCAGTAAAGTTTCTTTTTCGGTGGGGAGGAGGGAACTCAAACTACCAGGGTAGCTAGCGAAGTTCCTGCAAAGGTTCCTGCTGGGGAAAGCCCCTAATCCAGCCCGTGCTAACAACGGCTAACATTAGCCCGATGCCTTTGTTGTACAAATTTTGTTTTTATTTATTTTTTTTGCGACCTGTTTATGTAAAGAATGTTTAAAAGTACTGTGTAGCAGTGAATAACCTCTGAAGTAGGGATGCACATTCTGAATGTTGTTTTGATGTATCAATCATTTATCAACGACCGGTTTATCTGGTTATAACAGAATTAATTACTTCTCAATCTCTACTTCCTTATACAACCCCAATTCCAATGGAGGTGGGACGTTGTGTTAAATAAAAACAGAATAAAATGATTTGCAAATGTTCAACCTATATTTAATTGAATACACTACAAAAACAAGATATTTAATGTTCAAACTGATAAACTTTATTGTTTTTAGCAAATAATCATTAACTTAGAATGTTATGGCTGCAACACGTTCCAAAAAAGCTGGGACAGGTGGCAAAAGAGACTGAGAAAGTTGAGGAATGCTCATCAAACACCTGTTTGGAACATCCCACAGGTGAACAGGCTAATTGGGAACAGGTGGGTGCCATGATTGGGTATAAAAGGAGCTTCCCTGAATTGCTCAGTCATTCACAAGCAAAGATGGGGCGAGGTTCACCTCTTTGTGAACAAGTGCGTGAGAAAATAGTCAAACAGTTTAAGGACAATGTTCCTCAACGTACAATTGCAAGGAATTTAGGGATTTCATCATCTACGGTCCATAATATCATCAAAAGGTTCAGAGAATCTGGAGAAATCACTGCATGTAAGTGGCAAGGCCGAAAAGCAACATTGAATGCCCGTGACCTTCGATCCCTCAGGCGGGACTGCATCAAAAACCGACATCAATGTGGAAAGGATATCACCACAGGGGCTCAGGAACACTTCAGAAAATCAATGCCAGTAAATACAGTTCGGCGCTACATCCGTAAGTGCAACTTGAAACTCTACTATGCAAATCAAAAGCCATTTATCAACAACACCCAGAAATGCCGCCGGCTTCTCTGGGCCCGAGCTCATCTAATATGGACTGATGCAAAGTGGAAAAGTGTTTTGTGGTCCGACGAGTCCACATTTCAAATTGTTTTTGGAAAACAATTTCAAAGAGGAAAAGAACCATCCGGACTGTTATGGACGCAAAGTTCAAAAGCCAGCATATGTGATGGTATGGGGCTGTGTTAGTGCCAATGGCATGGGTAACTTACACATCTGTGAAGGCACCATTAATGCTGAAAGGTACATACAGGTTTTGGAGAAACACATGCTGCCATCCAAGCAACATCTTTTTCATGGATGCGCCTGCTTATTTCAGCAGGACAATGCCAAACCACATTCTGCACGTGTTACAACAGCGTGCGTGGCATCGTCGTAAAAGAGTGCGGGTATTAGACTGGCCTGCCTGCAGTCCAGACCTGTCTCCCATTGAAAATGTGTGGCGCATTATGAAGCGTTAAACACGACAACGGAGACCCCGGACTGTTGAACAGCTGAAGCTGTACAGCAAGCAAGAATGGGAAAGAATTCCACCTACAAAGCGTCAACAATTAGTGTCTACAGTTCCCAAAAGTTTATTGAATGTTGTTAAAAGGTGATGTAACACAGTGGTAAACATGACCCTGTCCCAGCTTTTTTGTAACGTGTTGGAGCCATAAAATTCTAAGTTAATGATTATTTGCTAAAAACACTAAAGTTTATCTGTTTGAACATTAAATATCTTGTCTTTGTAGTGTATTCAATTAAATATAGGTTGAACATGATTTGCAAATCATTGTATTATGTTTTTATTTATGTTTAACGTCCCAACTTCATTGGAATTGGGGTTGTATTTTAATTTGGTGTAACGTGTGTGTGTTTGCATTTTTGAATAAAATCATGGCGGTACAAAAATCCATATGACAAGTTTGTCCAAGTGGGTTTGCTGTAAATAGCTGCTTGCACATGTGCGAAAAGGATCTACTGGCTCTCACCAAAATCCAAACATCAAAAAACACACCAAACAACATGAGACGACATCGCTATTCACTACAAACTTTGAGAAATGGGTTTCGAAATGCCTCTCTTAAAGCCGAAAATTTGCAAATGATTTTGTCTGCCGAAGGCAACAAGTATTAAACTGGTACCCTAATTATATGAATATGAGACCTTTTACCGAGTCCGAAACAGTAAACAACTGCAGGCTTGCTGTCACTGATTGAGTTGACGACAAAACCGAGCAGCTTGTCACTTCAGCCATTAAAAATGTGCTACTCTTTAAGACACAACTGTTCAGAGTGGCACTCCAGTACTTGCAAAGGTTGTCATCTGGAAACCTGGGAAAAGCAAATTGTATGTTTCGTCTTTGAAACTACTTTTCAATCGTTGAACTTTATTTTTTTATTTCATGAAAGCACTAGGCAAGGCAAGGCAGTTTTATTTATATAGTACATTTCATAAATGCACAAGGTAACTCAATATGCTTTACATGATTAAAAGTACAACATTTAAAGCATTTAAAAACAAGGACCAAAAGGCATTTGAAAAATTACAGAAATAAAAGATACCTTACTAAAATTATTAAAGGAACATACAGTGCAAGTAAAAGATTTAAAAAATGATTTCAAAATGTTTTAAAAGAGCTTAATAAGTAAGCATGAGAAGAAAAAAAAAAAACTTTTGAACCTGGACTTAAAAGCAAATGAACAAACATTACTTCTATTGGCATCTTATTCCATTTGTGTGCAGCATAACAGCTAAATGCTGCTTCACCATGTTCAATTTGGACTCTGTGCTCCACTATTTGACCTGAGTCTGCAGCTCTCAGAACCCTATTGGGTTTATATTTCATGCGCATTTCTTTAATGTATTCAAGACCTAAACCATTTAGTGATTTACAGACAAGTAGCAGAACTTTAAAAGTATTTTCTATAGGTGACTGGGAAACAGTGAAAAGACTCTTTAGTGATTCATTTGATATGATTGCTGAAAGTCCGATCAGAATCTACGAGCACTTCAAGGTTTAGGGCATGGTCTTTGGCTTTTACTGCCAAAAATAATTACTGCAGTTTTGTTGTGGTTTAATTGAAGGAATTTTTGGTTAATCCAGTTATTTGTTTTCGTGGCACCTCAATTGAACTCCAGTCATCTGGGGGCACGCCTTGATATAACTGAGTGTCATCTGCATAGCTATAAGTCAACAATAAAATTCTGCATAACTATTTAGACTATTCAATCTTTTTAAAAAAGCTAACATCACTGAATTTGTATGTATGCAATATTACCATTTGGCCCAAAGATGCACTTTTATTTACTGTAATTAAACTGGAGCTTGTTAAAATACAGCTACTTTTTCATGGAACTGTACTTCCGCCTGAATCTTCAATATAGCAAGCCATTTTAGCTGAGGCATTATTGGAGGAGTTTTGTGTGGAAGAACTCAAGACAGCCTTGACATCAATCAAACAAATTTAAGAAAGACAAAGACTGTAAATCAGACCCTTAAATTTTTTTTTATGATGGGTTGAGATACATTGCTTACTTTGCTGCACTCCAGACTGAGCACGCATTTAAATGCCTGTAATGTACAGAGTAGAAATTGATAGAATAAAATATGGGGATTTTAAAATTTAGTCTAGTTCCTCAATTCCTTTTCAAGGTGAAAGCTTTGTGCCAGAAATAAAAAACATCACTTGGAAAAATCTGAATGAGATATGAGAATGAGGAATAAACAGTACACCATTACACGCAATAAATGTTAAACAACCATGTATTGTTGGCTAGCTATTTGGCTGACATAAGTGTGTAAATACCATTTTAAAATGTTCATTGAAACGTGATTTTGGATCTCTTCGCTTGAAAGTGCTGCCTTATGAGGCACCTGACAATACAGGGCCATATTCTCCCATTCGCGCGAAACCTTTATTTATTCTTCCATGGAGACTTCTGAAACACTCACCCGAACGTAAGCTGTGAATGAACGCAGAAGCAGCAAAGAGGTGTGATTCATTGACAGCGCAGGCTGCCTCCAAATCCTGGAACATGAACATTTCCTGAATCACTGAAATTAGTAGAAAAGATTGAAGCACACTTTTAAATGAGGGAAAAAAAAAATAAAAAAATAAAAAAAAGAAAAAAAACAATGGATGCAGTGTAGTGCACTTACACTTCGAAGTAGAGCATGCTTGTTTTTTAAAATTCTGTATGGAATAAATTCATCATAAGTAATTGAATAAGAATATTGTGCTTATGACTGAAAGCATATTTTGAGGTCCGTCACTAAAAAGGGTTTGTGTGCCTGATGCAGTGGCGTAACTTTGATGTGAAAGGTGGGGGACAAATATTTTTGTTTGTGCCCCCAAACCATTTCCCCCCCCACAATTTTTAATGCATCAATCGGGTGTACTTGAGGGTCACATTCGGAGGACAATTATGTTTAAAGCAACAGCCTCGAGGAGTGGTTCTCAGAGTGTGGTATGGGACAGGCTCAATTGAGTTCAGGGGTGTCAAACTTATCAGGACCCACATCATAAACCATATTAATGTATAATCACTTCAAAATACTATTTCATATTCACAATTGCCCCTGAAATTGATTGTTACATTTTTTATTTTTTTACACATATTGTACACATCCTGTTAATGAATTGAATTTTCAAACATTTAGGTGTAATTTCTATTTATTTAATTATGTACAATACATCTTAATTGAATTTCTCAGTACAGTTTTTGATTTTCTATATTTAACCACAGAGTTAATGTTCCAACTGTGCCTAATGTTACAGTTACAATATTAAATACACTTTATAGAAATAAAACCTGTGCCTCATTTTCTGCAGACTTGTGCTGCACTGACACGGAAATCCACCACAGACTCTCCCTCGCCCTATTCCTGACTGTCACTGCCTGTCCGCCTTGGCTCTTTGCTGTTCTTCCACCCGTTTCTCTGTCACAGCAGACTCGGGATTCCGGGGAACGTTACGAGGTGGTCGCGGGTGTTCCCTGCAAAAATTACGCCTACGGCCTGATGTGTGCTAGATAAGCAATTGCAGACTTTTTTTGCGTCACATGCCGGTTTCATGTGAACATACAGTATTTGACATATACAGTGGGTCCGGAAAGTTTTCAGACTCCCTTAAAATGTTTCACTCTTTGTTATATTGTAGCCATTTGTTAAAATAATTTAAGTTCATTTCCCCCCTCATTAATATACACACAGCACCCCATATTGACAGAAAAAAAACTTAATTATTGAAATTTTTGCTGATTTATTAAAAAAGAAAAACTGAACTATCTGAAGTATTCAGACCCTTTGCTGTGACACATTAAACTCGGGCGCTGTCCATTTCTTCTGATCTACACCTTCATTGGAGTCCAGCTGTGTTTGATTGTACTGATTGGACTTGATTAGGAAAGCCACACCTGTCTATAGAAGACCTTACAGCTCACAGTGCATGTCAGAGCAAATGAGAATCATGAGGTCAAAGCAACTGCCTGAAGAGCAGAGAGACAGAATTGTGGCAAGGCACAGATCTGGCCAAGGTTAGAAAAAAAATTCTGCCACACTTAAAGGTTCCTCAGAGCCTAGCGGCCTCCATAATCCTTAAATGGAAGATGTTAGGGATGACCAGAACCCTCCCTAGAGCTGACCGTCCGGCCAAACTGAGCAATCGGGGGAGGAGAGCCTCGGTTAGAGAGGTAAATAAGAACCCAAAGAGGCTGTGGCCGAGCTCCAGAGATGCAGTCTGGAGATGGGCAAAGGAAGGCTCTCCTCAGTGCAAGACACGAAAGCCCGCATGGAGTTTGCTAAAAAAAAAAAAAACACCTGAAGGACTCCAAGATGGTGAAAAATAAGATTCTCTGGTCTGATGAGACCAAGATAGAAATTGTTGGCCTTAATTCTAAGTGGCAGGTGTAGAGAAAACCAGGCACTGCTACTCACCTGTCCAATACAGTCCCCACAGTGAAGCATGGTGGTGGCAGCATCATGATTTGGGGGTGTTTTTCAACTGCAGGGACAGGACGACTGGTTGCAATCGAAGGAAAGATGAATGCGACCAAGTACAGGGATATGCTGGACAAAAACCTTCTTCAGTGCTCAGAACCTCAGACTGGGCCAAAGGTTCACCTTCAAATAATGACAATGACCCTAAGCACACAGCTAAAATACCGAAGGAGTGCCTTCAGAACAACTCAGTAGTAACTGTTTTTGAATGGCCCAGCCAGAGCCCTGACTTAAATCCAATTGAGCGTCTCTGGAAAGACCTAAAAATGGCTGCCCACCAACGTTCACCATCCAACCTGACAGAACTGAAGAGAATCTGCAAGGAGGAATGGCAGAGGATCCTTAAATCCAGGTGTGAAAAATATAATTATAATTATATATTATATATATATATATATATATATATATATATATATATATATATACACGTGCCTGGAGGTGAAGCTCGATTGCCTGGTGACCGGGCCTGCACCCATGGTCCCCGGCCGGGCAAAGCCCAAAGAGGCAACATGGGTCCCTCTTCCCATGGGCTCACCACCTGTGGGAGGGGCCTTGGGGGTCAGGTGCATAGAGAGTTGGGCCTTGGCTGTGTACCTTGGCAAGATGATCGGAAACCGACTGGTGTTTTGTTGTTAACACTTCTCTGCTCATCACGGATTGTCCATGACAAACACCATGTTCAAATATAAGGGTGTCCATACTTGGCACCAGTACACTCTCGGCCTCAGTTCGACGATCGACTTTGTGGTT
The DNA here is from genome assembly GCF_024500385.1 of Phyllopteryx taeniolatus. Taxonomy (NCBI): domain Eukaryota; kingdom Metazoa; phylum Chordata; class Actinopteri; order Syngnathiformes; family Syngnathidae; genus Phyllopteryx; species Phyllopteryx taeniolatus. Next base: position 25,441,931 of record NC_084514.1, on the reverse strand, counting down.
GTATAATCGGACTTGCGGTCGCATGCCTTGGACACTTGGGTGAAGAGAAAGGCAGAGCTGTCAACTGATCACCACCTGATGGTGCATTGGCTCCGATGTTGGGCGAAGATGCCAGTCCGGCCTGGCAGAGCCAAACGTATTGTGGGGGTCTGCTGGGAATGTCTGGCAGAGTCCCCCGTTAGAAGTTTAAACTCCCTCCTCTGGCAGAACTTCACCCACGTTCTGAGGGAGACATTGGGTCCGAGTGGACCATTTACCACACCCATTGTTGAGGTGGAGAATCGGAGCTGTGGCCGTAAGGTGCCCGTCGTAGCGGAAATCCCCGAACCTGTTGGTGGTAAGGGATGCTGTCGAGCTGAAGTGGAGTCCTATCGCGCCTTTTTGGCCCGTGGGACTCCTGAGGCAGCTGATGGGTACAGGCTGGCCAAGCAGAATGCAGCTTTGGTGGTCACTGAAGAAAAAATTCAGGTGAGGGAGAAGTTTGATGAGGCCATGGAGAATGACTTCTAGACACCTTTGAGGAAATTCTGGGGTGGATGAGAGCCGCCCGGAGTTCCTAAAGGCTCTGGATGTTGTGGGGCTTCCTTGGCTGACACACCTCTGCAACATCACGTGGACATCGGGGACAGTACCTTTGGACTGGCTGAATGGGGTCGTGGTCCCCCTGATAAAGAAGGGGGACTGTAGAGTGTGTTTCAACTACAGGGGGAACACACTCCTCAGCCTCCTTGGTAAGGTTTATTCAGGGGTTCTGGAGAAGAGGGCCTGTCATGAAGTTGAATCTTAGATTCAGGAGGAGCAGTGTGGTTTTCATCCTGGCCCTGGAACAGTGGACCAACTCCACACCCTCAGCAGGGTCCTGGAGGGTGCATGGGAGTTCGCCCAACCAGTCTACAGGTATTTTGTGGATTTGGAGAAGGCGTTCGACCGTGTCCCTCGGGAAGGCCTGTGTGGGGTGCTCCGGGAGTATGGGGAACCGGACCCCCTGATACAGGCAGTTCGGTCTCTGAATGTCCAGTGTCAGAATTTGGTCTGCATTGCTGGCAGTTCCCAGTGAGAGTTGGATATCGCCCAGGTTGCCCTTTGTCACCGATTCGGCTCATTACCTTTATGGACAGAATTTCTTGGCGCAGCCGAGGTGTTGAGGGGTCCGCTTTGGTGACACTCGCCCCTACTTTTTGCAGATGATGTGGTTATGAGGGCTTCATCAAGTCATGAACTTCAGCTCTAGCTGGAGTGGTTCAAAGCTGATTATAAAGCGGCTGGGATGAAAAAAGAGCACCTCCAAATCTGAGGTCATGGTCCTCAGTCGGAAAAAGATGGAGGTCCTGCCTCAAGTATCAAGTGCAAGTATCGTGTGGTCTTGTTCAAAAGCGAGGGAAGAATGGAACAGGAGATCGACAGGCAGATAGGTGCAGCATCAACAATCGTGGATTCTGTATCGGTTTGTCGTGTTGAAGATGGAGCTGAGCCAAAAGGTGAAGCTCTCAATTTACCAATCAAACTACGTTCCTACCCTCACCTATGGTCACGAGCTGTGGGTAGTGACCGAAAGACCAAGATGACGGATACAAGCGGCCAAAAAGAGTTTCCTCTGCTGGGTGTGTGAGCTCTCCTTTAAAGATAGGGTGTGAAGAAGAAACAACTATTTATGCTTGAGTTTTCCACACAAACACTGGCTAGTACATCCTAAGCAAGCCTGCTCGGATGAGAGACGAAATGTCTTCAGACAAACAGAACAGTTCAGTTGATCGATTCAACGTCCTAAGAATAAACGGACCTAAATGAATGAGAATATTCACAGGCATATCTCCCCTCCTACGTTTCTCGTCGTCTCCGTCTGGGCTGCGCGCAGTCAGTGATTACTGCCTGAGAAGCTGATTTGATTGGCTGAAGGGTGTGGCTGAACTCCCATGTCATTGGTCGGTACGGTTTGTCAGTACCGTAAAGCTTGTAATGTTGAGGCGCTTAAAATCAAAGCCCCCTGGTTGTCTTGAATCATAAACCTCTTTTTTGGCTCAGGTGTGGGTCCGTATGGTACTGCTTCTGCATCCAGAACTGGAACCTTATAGCCTACGTAGCCCACATTGTAGGCTATAATGACCAGCCACCTCGTGCTGTGGTGCAAAGGTCGTGAGACGTGCACGCAAGGATGCGCGTGCACACATTCACACACACACAGAGCATGTCTCTTGTTAGTAATTCTATAGCATTACTAAAACATACCTAAAAGTTACATTGTGTCATCTAAAACAAAGATATTACTGCTCCATTTGGCAAGATCTTTGTACCTTTGTATTATGTTGTCACTGTGTACCTGTAAATGGATAAATGTGATCTTTTTCACCTGATCTCTATCAGCTGAAAATCACGTGATCAGATCGGGGCATCCCCAGTTGTAATTACTGAAAGCTCTGCACTTGTTTCTCTTCAACGAGCCGGTCACATCTTGGGGTAATGTCTTTCCTTTTAAAACAAACAAACAAACAAACAAACAAAACAAACTCCAAAGGCTGGTCTTTTAATGCGGGCAGCCACCATGTTTGAAACAGAATCACTCCTGGTAGTTCTACTGTAAGTGAGCATCGTTAAAAAAAAAAAAAAAATAATAAAAAAAAAAATAAAAAAAAAACAGCGAAAAAAAGTCTGCTAGCACCAATATTCTCTGCCAGTAAATATCACAGCTAAAATGCTGTAATAGCTGTCTCACAGTGCATCTTTGATCAACTCAATACAATATATATTTTTTTCGTCTCTGTGTGCGGCCACGGTAATTGCAATGTTACCTTGAGTGCCTTTACAGCTACGCACCTTTTCCCTCATAAACACATGGGAGAACATGGCCCATAGTGAGACAATGTATCGCAACAAAATGTCAATATGTAATGAAAATCATGGAGTTGGCAATTGCAAAGCTGATGATGCGTGTGAGAACTTGTTAGTCAGTTGTCTCTTCTTCTTTAGATACAGTAAAAGGTAGACATGTAGTTTGTGACAAGAATTTGCTGTGGAAAATGAGATAAACTGCGGCTATGTAGGTGGTGGTCCAGAGTAGCGCAGCATAACACTGAAAGATCGGGCAAAGTTGTTTGAGATGGAGCAGCTGTTGCCTTCGTCCATGAGGGGCAGGAGAAAGGCCAGCAGCAGTAAAGCCAGGAAGAAGAGCCAGAGAGGAAGAGCCAGTCGACACACCCGCTGCAGCAACCCTGTTCTCTGCAATAACAGCAGCAATAGGGAAGTGTTAATGGATCTTACATGAATGTGTAATGTTTGGTATCTGTGTAGTTTAGTGTGCGTCTTAACTAATTCCATCATTGGAAATCCAAGGTTTTTGTTTTTAACAGTAATCCCTCTGTATATTGTGGTTCACTTCCTGTGGATTCAGTGTCTCACAGATTTTTTTCAATAGGTCAGTGCTGTGCAGTTACTCACCTGCCCAGCTCTAATACAGTTAGCTTTATTGGCTATATGATATTAATGTGGCAGGCTAGCAGCAATGACTCACATAAGGTCAATTGGGTCAATCTTACCGAGTATTCTCAATTTATACATTTGGTAACTCACCGAATTGCTTGAGGATACAAAGAACATGACTGGAAGGTCACTGTTTAAAACACAGACTACAGTCAGAGCTTTATTGAATAAATTCACACCAACCTTAGCCCAACGACTAGCTAATGCACACACTCATAGCAACATAGACAATAAATAAATAAATAAAAAATGCAAAAGCAAAATTTAGCTTGATTTTCTACACCTGCAGTACGATAATTAAAAACATCACCCCAGTGAATGCTGGGTTCCTGTAATGCTTTTCGCTGACTACATTGCCAGGACCATCAGTGTGAGGAACGGTGCCAATGCTTAAGGCAGGAAATTGCCTGTTCACACCATGTCTGCATAGGCTGCTGTTCAATTCACTCAAGCAGAGCCTTTAACAGGCATGTGCTTGTGTCGTGTGTCTGGATGGTGATCTCAAGTGGACAAATAAAATACTGTACCTGTACCTCTCTGAAGTATCCCATATTGGCATTGAGTTGCTTATATGAAACTTAAATGTATAAAGGAAGATAACTTATATCATAAATATTTCGGTACTTCGCAGATTTCATTTATTGCAGGGTTTTCCTGGAACGCAAGGCCCACAATAAACGAGGGTTTACTGTATAAGCATAACAATGTGGCTCACCCCGCCAGCGTTACGTTGGGCCATTTTCCACTATTACTTTTGTTACTATTTTCTACAGATTTGGTTTTCACTTGTATTTGTATGTACTCTGCCCGGCCTGAATGTTGAGTTGAGTTTGGTAGAGGTAACAGTTCTCCAAATAAGACTCACTGTTCTTTCTTCCAGCTGTTTGTCATAAATGTTCACTACAAGTACTTTCAACACATCATCACTGCTATTATCAGTGGCCTGATATAAGTCTGTAAGTCTATAAGTTTAATTCTAATATACAACGTGAGACCCAATAGACGTGTTAATAAAAATTAGCATCGCTATCGCAGTCATTTTTTATTAATTCTTATAAAACCTGTCCTGTTCAGCTGCTTGGCCTTGCAGAATGGTGGGTCTGTATGCCTTTGTGCTGGAACAGTTTTGGTGTGCAACAGGGGAGTTTGAAATACTCCCTCTGCTTATTTTAAATTTTAAAAATTATTCTCATGTTTAGGCGGCACGGTGTAAGAGTGGTTAGAACGGTTAGAGCGCCTGCCTCACAGTTCTGAGGACCGGGGTTCAATCCCCGACCCGCCTGTGTGGAGTTTGTATGTTCTCCCCGTGCCTGCGTGCGTTTTCTCCAGGCACTCCGGTTTCCTCCCACATCCCAAAAACATGCATGGTAGGTTAATTGACAACTCTAAACTGCCCGTAGGTGTGAATCAAAATCAGAATCGTCTGTATTTGCAAAGTTTGTCCAAAAAAACACAAGGAATTTGTCTCCAGTAGTTGGAGCCGCTCTAGTACGACAACAGACAGTCAACTGTCAAATAAAGACATTGAGAAAAACAGTCACTGAGCAATAAAGGGTTGCTAGTTATCTGGTAATGCCAGTACAATGTATTTATTTTTTATTTTTTTTTAAACAATTGTGCAAAAAGATGCAGAGTCCTCTAGCACTTAGAGCAGTTTGAATGACTAATCTCGCAATAGTCCGGTGCAATGACCATTGTGCAAAGGGCGCCGAGACTTCAAGGAGTGTATGCGGTTTAAAGTGACTAGCATCTCGATAATCTGGGACAATGTTGATTGTGCAATTGTTGCAGATACTCCTCAGTCAGTGTGCAAATGGGGCAGAAGCTACTCTGGCATGAGTGGCCAGTACTGGTCAACAACAGATATGCAATGTGAGTGCGAATGGTTGTTTGTTTGTATGTGCCCTGCGATTGGCTGGCAACCAGTTCAGGGTGTACATAGCCTCCGGCCCGATGATAGCTGGGATAGGCTCCAGCATGCCCGCGACCCTAGTGAGGAGAAGCAGCTCAGAAAATGGATGGATTTATTGAAAATGCAGCCGGACAGAAAAGGGTTTTAGGGGAGAGACAGAGGGACAGGAACAAGGGGACTAGGGGTGAGAACCACACCAGAACAAAAGTGAGACAGTCTAGATATTTGAACAGAAGAAGTCATTTTAACCCATTAAACAACTGTTACTTTGGCATTTACACGGCAGCAACGCAAACAAATAGAACATCCAACAATCATCACATGCACTGTGGAAAAAAGTTGAACCGATTTACCTTTAGTTTAGTTTGCGGACTCTCAACTTGTCATTATCAATCAACTGTACCTTTGTCACCCAACTGCCACCTCCAGGCTAGGGCGTGCACACCATTTTAAATTTAGTGCGTGTGGCTTATACGCCGGTGCTGTCAATAAACGGATTATTTTGTCTTTGTCAGATTAAAAAAAGGTTAACTTCAGAATGATGAGAAAATTATGGAGAAGGGATCAAAGCAATTGCATCAAACCCGCAGGCAGTGTTATGGCATTGGTATGTAGAGTATCTCAAAAAGTAGAAAGTCGAGAAAAAAGTCCCCTCTAAATTTCAACCAAATGGATCATATTTTTCAGTTATTCAGTTATTGAAGACAAACGTGAAGTTTGGCTGACGACGAACATCTTCCACTGCAGATTTGAAAAGGACACTTTCACACCACATACCCACCCAGCCGCACCACCAAGCACCATCACACCTGTGACTTCCCCTTCTGCGTTGACCATCCATGAAGAGGAGGTAAGACGTATCTTCAAACAAGATCAAAAAAGCGGTGGGCCCAGACCTTGTGTCTCCATTCTGCCTCAAAGTCTGCATGGACCAGCTCACTCCAGTCTTCACACAGATCTTCAATAGTTCTCTGGAACTATGTGAAGCTGAACACAAGGATCTTTTGCTGCATAACGATGTTAGCTGTTTGAGTAAAGGCCGTGTGCTGGAGCGGGTGTGTGACCTACAGGATGAGCTTGCGTCATTGTCCAATCTGCAGAAAAAAAACGCGCAAGAATTTCTGACCTTTTTGAATGATAAGAAGGTGATGGCCGATGTAATTTTTTTGTATGACATCTAAACCACCTAAATCTGCAGCTACAGGCAAAAACCACACTGTTGCTGATTTGTGCAAAACAGTTGAAGCTTTCCAGTCAAAGCTGCACCTTCTGGAGAGAGACATTCATGTAAGAAAGTTGCACTTTCCATGTCGGCGGGAGCATTGTGAAAAGCACCACATGCAGGAACATCCAGTGATGAAGGATTTTGTGTTGAGTCTGCCAGAAAACTTCAAGGAACAACTCCCATGTGATATCCTCCTCTTCCTGAGACAGCCATTCTCTGTTTCAGCTGATGGCCAGTGGACTGCAGAAGCCAAAATACTGATATCTTCTATTGATGAGGCAGCTCTTCAGATGGAGGTTTATGACATGGCAAAATCTGATTTGCTCAAAGCACAAAGATGTTGGGGTGAGTGACTTTTGGATCAACATGGTTTCACAATCTCGATTCAAAAACACCAGAGCTGTTGCAATGCTCTTACTCACAATGTTCCCACCCACATATATATATGCACGTCATCATTTTCATATCAAATGTCAGGACAGAAACAGACTCTCCAATATACATCTTAGACAGTGCCTCAGGATTGTGACAACAGAATACAGGCCAAATATCAGAAAGATTGCTTCATCCTCTCGCTCTCACTTCTCTCACTGATTGGTGAGTAAACAATTTTGCCTGAATGTAACAATCAAAAAGAGTCAATTAAGGAAATGAGTGAACTCAAAACTGGCAAAATGTCATAATAAAATAAACTCAATTTTAAAACAAAATTAAACCAAATTATATTCTCACTTGACTCCTATTTGTCTTGTCGCTTGGGCAATCAGCGACGCCCTCAAAGATGCCACGTTGCATAGTGAGGATGCCACTTGGTACCCCCCTCTTATCCAGCAGTTACGACGGCCAAATTGTGATTTCCAAGTTTTTCAAACAGCACAAATTTGAATTTGACCGCAAAAGGCTTGAACAAGTTAAATTTGAAGGAACTCAGGGAATTGACATGACCAATGCTAAGACACCAGAGCCCGTGTTTGCACATTCCGGCTCTGCTACAGACTAACTTTGTGGCCCTAACCATCCTCGCCCACTGCATGATTTCCAACATAACCTTCCTGCTCTAACAAACGACCCTCCAGTTGCGGCACTGCTCGAAAAGCACTCCAAGGCTTGCCTGAGGTCTTTCGTAGGAAAGGAAGGGCTGAACCCGAGCGACATTGACCCAGCTCAACCTAAACAGGAGGTGGACCTCCTCACTTCCTCTATACCTCGGCTAAGGTTTCTCCCCTCTGTCAAGACTAAAACCACCTACCTTTCACCTTTCATATGTGCAAGATGGCGCCTACCCGTGTGGTCGCCTCAGTTACGCGCTCTCTAGTATTGTTTTTTGTGTGTGTTTTTCATTCGTCTTTGCATTGCACGACTCACTTACACAAGGGGAGATTTGCTAAGCATCAAGGAGGCTACTCCGGACTTTCTTTCACCAACTTTCGCAAATCCTCTCAGTTTTTTCCCCTGAGTTACTCACCGGAGCAGTGACTGCGGTCTTTGGCACTTGGAGGCGGAGGAGACGACACAGAGGGAAGCGAGCCGGCATCCAGGTGAAACTCCGCAAGAGAGGATACAGACTGGCATTTCCGTCCATCCACCTCGCGAATCTACTCTCTCTACCCAACAAAATGGATGAGCTTCATCTTCTGATAAAGACCAGTAAAGACTTCGGACGTTCCGTCTCTTTACGGAGACTTGGCTTTGTGACGCTGTACCCGATAGTGCCGTCATGCTTCCCGGCTTCCATCTTCACAGGGCAGACCGCGACATGGAATCATCGGGGAAAACAAAAGGCGGCGGGATATGCTTCTATATCAACGAAAAATGGTGTACGGACGTCACTGAGCTCAGCACACACTGCAGCCCATATTTGGAGTCGCTGTTTTTGGACTGTAAGCCATTCTACTCGCCTCACGAGTTCGCATCATTCATTCTGGCTGGTGTATACATTCCGCCTCAAGCTAACACGAACCCCGCACTGCTAACGCTCGCCGAACAAGTCAACGAAATTAAAAAAAAAAAACACCCAGACACACCCCTCATTATTCTCGGGGACTTTAACAAAGCTAAACTCAACCACGAACTCCCTAAATACAAGCAGCACATCGACTGTCCCACCAGGGAAAGTAACATTTTAGACCACTGCTATACTACGCTAAATAACGCATACCGTGCCAAACCTCGTCACCCCTGGGCTCGTCTGATCACTCCTTAATTCACTTAATACCGACATACAGGCAAGAACTTAAATGTGAGAAGTGAAAACAGTGAAAAAGTGGACCAATAAAGCAAAGATGGAACTTCAAAGCTGTTTAGACTGCACAGACTGGAGTGTCTTTAAAAATTCAGCTGGCAGCCTGGATGAATATACGGACACTGTCACATCCTATATCAGTTTCTGTGAAGAGGTTTGTGTGCCAACAGTCATTTCGCACATTCAACAACAACAAACTGCCAAACTTAAGCAGCTTCGCAAAGCTAAGGAGGACGCATATCAGAGCGCATACCATGTATAATCGCGCTAGAAACCAGCTGACTAAAGAAATTAACATTGCAAAGAGGAACTATGCAGCAAAGTTGGAAAAACAGTTTAGCGCTAACAACTCTAAATCAGTCTGGCATGCATTACAATCGCTGACCAATTACAAGCGATGATCCCCCCAAGCTGAGAACAATAGCACACTAGCCAACGACTTGAAGACCTTCTACTGCAGATTTGAAAAGGACACTTTCATTCGAACTGCTCTAATTGCTAGAGGACTCTGCATCTTTTTGCACAATTGTCAAGAAAAAAAATAAAAATTGTACCGGCATTACCAGATAACTAGCAACCCTTTATTGCTCAGTGACTGTTTTTCTCAATGTCTTTATGTCTCAAAGGTGTTCTCTGTCAATTGACTGTCTGTTGTCGTACAAGAGAGGCTCCAACTACCGGAGAAAAATTCCTTGTGTGTTTTTTGGACATACTTGGCAAATAAAGATAATTCTGATTTTTGTTTACTATTTGAGTGGTTCGCCCCTCATAGTAGAGTTTTGTTTTTCCTTTTATTTTTGTTTTTTTTGGAGACTGTTTTGCTCGGAAGGAGCTGGGCTGAATGAATTTTTTATTTTTTTTTAATAATACTTTTTTCTCTCTCATCTCCTCTTTTTCTTATTTTTGAAGAGCACTACAAAGACTCTTCGCTAACGTTCGTGGTATTCCTTTCCCCCGTTTCTCTTAACTGTTCAATCTCTTGACCTCACCACATAGAAAAAACATTGAGATATATATTCACATATAGACACACACAGAGTAAGATGCTGTCATGGACAGCTGTAATAGCCATAAAGGGGGTGGGGTATGCACTAATGTTGTACTCTGGTAACTGCATTGCTGTGTGTACCTGCCAACCTGTGCCACCTTCCAAGGAGACGTCACCGAGACCCGCCATCGACCCGGACTCTCGTCGATTAAGGGGGGATATGTACCGGACATGCACCCCGCAAACTGAGGTGCCACAGGGACTCCCAACCACTTGATAACCCCACTCCTCCACACTGCCCTGCTGTGAGATGGCCACTAGGAGAATGCCTGCTGTACGTCAAGCGGACCTTAACTTAATTAGCAGCTTCCTGGCTTCACAAGACTCCTTCCCCGACTAAAAGGTTGAGGCACCATCCTTCCAAGAAGACTATGTGGTTAATATTCAACCACGCACGTGAGGCGCCACCAATTGCCGTTGAGAGGAACTGCAAGCTCCAACTGGTGGACTCGCCTGTTTGTTAACGGAAGATAAAATGTCCTTTTTGAGATCTTACAAATTCTGTAGAACTATTCCAAATGTATGCCTTCGTATCTGTGTCACACATTGTCAGATCTACAGGTCCTGCGCAAGATTTTTGAGAACTGTTCTTTGTGATTTGAAATCAAACAGTACGAAATGTATTGGACAATAAGCAACCGATCTGCCATGACCAAAATTTAAACGATGATTCTACACGTGAGAGTACAAAGTTGGGAGTGTTTTAGATTAATATATGATTTTAAACCCATTTGATCAAATTTGTAGACAAGATTCAGGCTGATGGGTGTGGTCTTCTCCAAGTCGGGAATCTCTCTTGCCCATTCCCTGCCTCTGGGGTATTTAACTCTTAACTCACACCTTCTCCCACTAGTCTTGTGTTTTTCTCCTCTCCTCTTACCGTGCTGGAAGCTCGCCAGCCGGGCTGGCCATTGGCCACCGCTCCCCCATTTCCACTTTCTTTTGTGCGGGCACACGGCTTGGTAACCGCGAGGCGGGATAGAACCGACATGGCTTCCCAGCCTAACAGTGGGTCTCCACTATGCGATCAGAGCCACTACTACTAAGGGACCTGGTACGCTCCCAGCCAAGGGGGATCGCTCTGAAATTGCCAGTGAGCCACAAAAAGTGGCAGGAAGAGAGACGTCTGGTTCTCCCAAGAAGGCGTGATGACCAGCCATTTTTCTTCTCCCGCCTCTTTTATTTTGTTTTTATTATTTTTCTACATCGTTTTCATCTGCAACCAAATCTGCCCCCTTGTTTCCTGAGCCACTTCCAAAGAGAGCCTACTACCCACCACCTTGAACTTATGATCGTGAGTAAACACGGCAATTTTGCCAGACTACAATATTAGTGCCAAATAATTTCGGGGAAATTACTTGCTTCAGACAAAATCTCAAATTTGTCCTCTCTCTCCTATCCGCACTGGACGCAGTAAACGCTCACGTTTCCAACTTCAGTCCAACACACGATGTTCTATTCCCCTTCTCGTATGCCGATTTTCCTCCTTTTTACCGTTATTAGTGTTATATTCTTTGTTTAGTTAGACCCCTTTTGTGTGTTCGCCTTGAGATCCAATTAGATGTCATTAAATATACAATACAATGCCACTCTTGGTTGTATTTTGTGTGTGTGTTCTGAGTAGTAAGCAAACCTCTAAAATCTAGAACTCAAAATTTCATGTGTAGCAACATTCAGATTACGAGACTGATAAAAAGGGTTGTCATTTTTCCTAAAATTTAAAGTGACATGGTGCCCTTTCGAGACATTAGTTTGATTTTAACAATTAAACTTAAAATTACGGTGAACGGGAAGTAATGCAAGCGTCGCTTCCGGCTTATTCTTTTCTCCTAAATTAATTCCATTTTTGACCAATATACGCTACACTGCTAACGACTCTGAATCAGTCTGCCACGCATTACAATCGTCAACCAATTACAAGCGATCATCCCCCAAGCTGAGAACAATAAAGGACTAGCCGACGACTTGAATACCTTCTATTGCAGATTTGAAAAGGACACCTTCACAGCCAACACCCACCCAGCCGCACCACCGACCACCATTACACCTCTGACTCACCCTCCTGTGCTGACCATCCACAAACAAGAGGTGAGACGCATCTTCAAACTAAAAGAGATCAACAAAGCACCAGGCCCACACCTTGTGTGCCCATCCTACCTAAAAGTCTGCGCGGACCAGCTCGCTTCAGTCTTCATACAGATCTTCAATAGATCTCTGGAACTGTGTGAAGTACCATCCTGTTTCAAACCCTCCACACTATCATCCCAGTCCCCAAGAAACCTGCAATCTCGGTTCTGAATGACGACAGGCCTGTTTCCCTGACATCTGTGGTCATGAAGTCCTTTGAACGCCTCGTGCTGGACCACCTCAAGAGCATCACAGGTCCCTAATGGGCCCCCTGCAGTTTGCCTACTGAGCAAACAGGTCTGTGGATGACGCAGTCAACATGAGACTGAACTTCAACCTAGAACACCTCGACGGCGTGGAAACCTACCTGAGGATCCTGTTCGTAGACTTCAGCTATGCATTCAACACCATCATCCACGAACTCCTCTCCTCCAAGCTTCTCCAGCTCAGCGTCTCGCCTGCCATCTGCCAGTGGATTTATAGCTTCCTGACGGTCAGGAAACTGCAGGTGAGGCCACCAGCACTGGGGCGCCCCAAGGTTGTGTTCTATCTCTGCTGCTCTTCTCTCTCTACACGAACGAATGCACTTCAACGCACCCGGCTGTCAAACTCCTGAAGTTGACAGTCGACGCCACAGTCATCAGCCTCATTAAAGACGATGACAAGTCTGCGCATCGACAGTAAGTAGAGCGGCTGGAGCTGTGGGGCACCCGACACAACCTGGAGCTGAACACGTTCAAGACTGTAGAGATGATTGTAGACTTCAGGAGGAATCCTTCGCCACAGCTGCCCCTCACGCTGTCCAACTGCCCTGAGTTAACCATGTAGACCTTCAAGTTCCTGGGAATTACAGTCTCTCAGGACCTGATTTGGGAGACCAACATTAACTCCTTGCTCAAAAACACCCAGCAGAGGATGTACTTTGTGCGGCTTCTACAGAAGCACGGCTTGCCACAGGTTCTGTTGAGGCAGTTCTACACAGAAGTCATCGAATCAGTCCTGTGTTCATCCATCACAAAAAAGGACAAACTCCGACTGCAACGGACAATCAAAACTGCTGAAAAGATTGTCGGTACCCACCTACTCACGCTTGAGGACTTGCACGCTGCCAGAACTAAGACAAGAGCATGCAAAATCCTCTTGGACCCTCTACATCCTGGTCGCCACCTCTTCCAGCTCCTTCTCTAAGGTCGGCGCTATCGATTAATGCAAACTAAAACAAGCAGACATTTCAACAGCTTCTTCCCTCTTGGCATTAACTTCTTAAAGTTAATTTACTAATTCCATTGTAACATGCTGCCAATTATATCTTGAGATTGTTGTCACATCTTTGTCGGGCAAATTATACATTACTCATGCACTCACTGTAGTAGTCTCGCCACCCTGCATTACTTGCATATCTTTTGTTGACCAATACTGGCCACTCATGTGCTTGAGAAGTATCTGCACCATTTGCACAATTTACATTGTCCCAGATTATCACACTACTAGTCAATTTAAACTACATAAATTTCTTGTTAAGTCTCTACGCCATGTCCCTGCCTTGAGCCGTCACCTTATCGTGGTGGAGGGGTTTGTGTGTCCCAATGATCCTAGGAGCTAAGTTGTCTGGGGCTTTATGCCCCTGGCAGGGTCACCCATGGCAAACAGGTCCTAGGTGAGGGACCAGACAAAGCACGGCTCAAAGACCCCTTATGATGACGACAAAAAAATGGACTCAGGTTTCCCTTGCCCGGATGCAGGTCACCGGGGCCTCCCTCTGGAGCCAGGCCTGGAGGTGGGGCTTGAAGGCGAGCGCCCATGGGGTTCGGCCGGGCACAGCCCGAAAGGGTAACGTGGGTCCCCCTTCCCATGGGTTCACCACCTGTGGGAGGGGCCATAGGGGTCGGGTACAGTGCGAGCTGGGCGGTGGTCGAAGACGGGGACCTTGGCGATCCGATCCCCGGCTACAGAAGCTGGCTCTCGGGATGTGGAATGTCACCTCTCTGGCAGGGAAGGAGCCCGAGCTGGTGTGTGAGGTCGAGAAGTTCCGACTAGATATAGTCGGACTCGCCTCCACGCACAGCTTGGGCTCTGGTACCAGTCCACTCGAGAGGGGTTGGACTCTCTTCCACTCTGGAGTTGCCCACGGTGAGAGGCGCTGACCAGGTGTGGGTATAATTATTGCGCCACGGCTCGGCGCCTGTACGTTGGGGTTCACCCTGGTGGACGAGAGGGTAGCCTCCCACCGCCTTCGGGTGGAGGACTGGGTCCTGACTGTTGTTTGTGCCTATGCACCAAACAGCAGTTCAGAGTACCCACCCTTTTTGGAGTCCTTGGAAGGGGTCCTGGAGAGCGCTTTCGCTGGGGACTCCATGGTTTTGCTGGGGGACTTCAATGCTCACGTGGGCAATGACAGTGAGACCTGGAAGGGCGAAATTGGGAGGAACGCCCCCCCTCTGATCAGAACCCGAGCGGTGTTCTGTTATTGGACTTCTGCGCTCATCACGGATTGTCCATAACGAGGTTAAGGTTGTCCATACGTGCACTTGGCACAAGGACACCCTAGGTCGCAGTTCGATGATCGACTTTGTGGTCGTGTCATCGGACTTGCAGCGGCATGTCTTGGACACTCGGGTGAAGAGAGGGGCGGAGCTGTCAACTGATCGCCACCAGGTGGTGAGTTGGCTCCGATGGTGGGGGAAGATGCCGGTCCGACGTGGCAGGCCCTAACGTATTGTGAGGGTCTGCTGGGAACGTCTGGCAGAATCCCCTGTCAGAAGGAGTTTCAACTCCCACCTCCGACAGAACTTTGCTCATGTTCCGGGGGAGGCGGGGGACATCGAGTCCGAGTGGACCGTTTTCCGCGCCTCCATGACTGAGGAGGCCGACCAGAGCTGTGGCCGCAAGGTGGTTGGTGCCTGTTGTGGCGGCAATCCCCGAACCCGTTAGTAGACACCAACGGTGAGGGATGCCGTCAAGCTGATGAAGGAGTCCTATCAAGTCTTTTTGACTTAACAAGAGTCAATGGATCAAGATTTATGCGCCCTAGAATGGAAATGTCATTGAGACAACAGACATGAGCAAAATATATTTACTCATGATTAACTGTATACTATTTATACCACTCATACATAAATGCCACTAAACCTCAGAGATGCTGGTGTGCCGCAGCCTATCCCAGCTGACTTCGGGCGAGAGGCAGAGTCCACCTTGGACTGGTTTCTAAAAATGTTTATTCTATTATTCACTTTATTTATTTATTGTTTTTTTTCCTCTAAGGAAAGTCATGTGGTCACCACCATGCGTGGTGGGGTGGCAGCCTAGTGCCCTCTGCTGACCAATCACAGAGAAAATAAACAAACTGTAATTCCCTGTTCTTTCATGAAATATATATTAGTTTTATGGTACCTTATACGCTGTTGCTCCAGTGGCAGGTTCCCCTCGTTTGACAGTGATTTTCTGCAAAGGAAACAGAAAACATTTTTACTACAGTATATATGGTACTTTTCCACAAAAAAGTGAGATTTACTTGATAAGCGTGTACACAATACCTCAAAACATTTTCACCAAACACATTAGTAAAAAAAACTGCACAGTACATTATTTTCCTGCTCATTTAGTACAGTGTTGCCTTGAGATGAGATGAGGTGGCCCGATTTGCGAGGTTTTCGAGATAGGAGCAGTCATTCAGCTGATTTTTTACTTTGTCTTGCGAGCACAAACTTGAGATATGAGCACTGTAGAATGGCAGTGAACTCAACTCAGTTCACTTTACAATAAACAGCAGTTTGGCAAATAACAATTGAACAATTCATCCCAAAAAAAAAAAAGGATTCAAACTGTTTATTACCACTCCGAGTTGAAGATTATTGTCAGAGTACACATAAAACATCTGTCCATTTTAAAAATCCAATGTAGCCCTTGTGCACAAAAACTTTGCTCCTCCCAGGCAGTCGAACTGTCTTTTTGGCTTCCAAATGTGACCTGGATGGGATACATCATGCATATCCATTTAATTTAATGTATACTCATAAAATTGCATTAAATGAAAATACGTTAATTGTGAAATGAATATTTACTTGATTAATAAAATCAACGCGTTTTATGAAGCGTAAAATACGACAACGGAGACCCCGGACTGTTGAACAGCTGAAGCTGTACATCAAGCAAGAATGGGAAAGAAAGCTTCAACAATTAGTGACCTCAGTTACCAAACGTTTATTGAATGTTGTTAAAAGGTGAAGTTTGCAGATGACACCACTGTCATCGGCTTCATCAAGGACGGTGACGAGTCTGCATATCGACAGGAAGTGGAGCGGCTGGAGCAGAACAAGCTCAAGACTGTAGAGATGATCGTGGACTTCAGGAGGCATCCTTCGCCACAGCTGCCCCTCACGTTGTCCAGCTGCCAGGTGTCAACCGTCGAGACCTTCAAGTTCCTGGGAATTCCAGTCTCTCAGGACCTGATTTTGAAGTGGGCAACCAACATCAACTCCGTCCTCAAAAAGGCCCAGCAGAGGACGTACTTCCTGCGGCTTCTGAGAAAGCACGTCCTGCCACAGAAGCTGCTGAGGCAGTTCTACACAGCGGTCATCGAATCAGTCCTGTGTTCTTCTATCACAGTCTGGTTTGATGCTGCTACAAAAAAGGTCAAACTCCGACTGCAACAGACAATCAAAACTGCTGAAAGGATTGTCGGTACCCCCCTACCCACCCTTGAGGACTTGCACACTGCCAGAACTAAGACAAGAGCATGCAAAATCCTCTCGCACCCTCCGCATCCCGGTCACCAGCTCTTCCGGCTCCTTCCCTCAGGTAGGCGATACCGATCAATGCAAACTAGAACTAGAAGACATTCCAACAGCTTCTTCCCTCTTGCGATCAACTTCTTAAACACCTAACCTACAATTCCATTACAACATGCTGGCATTTTTTTGACTTGAGTTCGTTGTCACATTTCTGTGGGGCTAATTATACATTACTTGTGCACTCACTGTAGTTGTCTCGCCACGCTGCACTATTTGCATATACTGGCCACTCATGCCAGAGTAGCATCTGCTCCATTTGCACACTGATTGAGGAGTATCTGCAACATTTGCACAACCAACATTGTCCCAGATTATCACACTACTCGTCACTTTAAACCGCATACACTCCTTGAAGTCTCGGCGCCCTTTGCACAATGGTCATTGCACCGGACTATTGCAATATTAGTTATTGAACTGCTCTAAGTGCTAGAGGACTCTGCATCTTCTTGCACAATTGTCAAAAAAAAATAAAAAATGTACCGGCATTACCAGATAACTAGCAACCCTTTACTGCTCAGTGACTGTGTTGGTTTTTTTTTGTCAATGTCTTTATGTCTCAAAAGTATTCTCTGTCAATTGCCTGTCTGTTGTCTTACTAGAGAGGCTCCAACTACCAGAGACAAATTCCTTGTGTGTTTTTTGGATATACTTGGCAAATAAAGATGATTCTGAGTTCTGATTCTGTAACACAGTGGTAAACATGACCCTGTCCCAGCTTTTTTGGAACGTGTTGCAGCCATCAAATTCTAAGTTCATGATTATTTGCTAAAAACACTAAAGTTTATCAGTTTGAACATTAAATATCTTGTCTTTGTAGTGTATTCAATTAAATATAGGTCAAACATGATTTGCAAATCATTGTATTTTGTTTTTATTTATGTTTAACACAACATCACAGGCGACAACTGGTTAGAGCGTCTGCCCCACAGTTCTGAGGACCGGGGTTCAATCCCTGGCCCCGCCTGTGTGGAGTTTGCATGTTTTCCCCATGTCTTCGTGGGTTTTCTCCGGGCACTCCGGTTTCCTCCCACATCACAAAAACATGGATGGTAGGTTAACTGAAGTCTCTAAATTGCCCCTAGGTGTCAATGTGAGTGTGAATGGTTGTTTGTTTAAGTGTGCCCTGCAATTGGCTGCCAATAAGTTCAGTGTGTACCCCGCCTCCTGCCCGATGATAGCTGGGATAGGCTCCAGCACTCCTGCGACCCTTGTGAGGATAAGCGGCTCAGAAAATGGATGGACAACGTCCCAACTTCATTGGAATTGGGGTTGTACTACTCAAAAACATCTGACAAAACTCTAAAATGAAAAATGCATTAAAAAAAACCTCAGTACTATTGTGTGAACAAACATAAAATTGGTCATATAAAATATTGAGTATAGTATATGGCCCCTCATTTTGGCTGGCGTGTGTGATAAGGTATTAATTCAATTCAAGTTTTTGGACTCGTCTGTGGCTGCTCACTGGCAAACCTCAAGTAATTTACATGACCGCATGTTGTCTCTTGCTCTCCGGTGTGCGGACTGTTTTCGATTTCGGCGTAAACTCGGAACACCGGGCAAATGGCAACAACAAAATACGGCCAAATCGTAAAATTTGGCATCTCTGTGACACCAATATAATGAATCAAGCAGACACTACAGTGGGATTTTGAACATGAAAATGAAATTTCCTCAATTCTAAGCTCATACAAAAGCATGCCCGCGTGCAGGAGTTTTCTGGATGGGCGGGGGAGTATGCTGCTTACTGTGAGACGCGCACCAGCAGAGATTGAAAGCAGAAAACGTAAGGATTTGTACTCGATAGTCACAATATAGTCATTTTCGACTGTACATTTCACATGTAACAACCCGTGATATATCTAGTATATTCCATAGATCACCCACCCCTACGATGACCTCACCGCGCAGTTACGTCAAGACAGAGCACGCATAGACAGAGCGCAGCCTGACACCATTTTGATTCACCGAGGAATCCACAGCATGCTGAGCGTCATTGTAAATAGTTAAGAATGCCGTGTCATGTCACTTAGGTTTAATTATTCCCTAAATAATATCAATAGACCTTGTGTGTGTTTATCCTCCCTTTTCCTCTTGACCTACCTCATTGTCACTCACTTGAGTAAGCGTGTGGCTAGTGTCTATGACTGGTTGAAGTACAGCTATTTTTCATGAAAGCTACAGCGCATCTTTCGGATTTATTTGGCTCATGTCTGGAGGTTATGTGCCAGTATACGTAAGAATTTCAAAATTTTTCTTATACATGTGTAATGTGCAACCGACCGTCAACCTTTTTTTTGGGGGGGGGGTAAATTTTTTTTTGCATCACACGAGAAATTAGCGTCCACAATTTTGGATGGACAACTCTCAAGGGGTAGTCAACTCACCTTAGAACTAACCCGGGTTCGGAGGACACCTACATCCTTTAGCTTGGACTTGTAGAGCATCCAGCGGTAACGAAGTTCTTCGAGACTCGGGTTCGCTGCTCGACCACTCTTACCAACTCCACTCTCCTGAAGCAAAAGTTGGAACTTCTCTTGACCCCAGGTTACCGCTGACCTCAAGGCCTGTGTATCAAAAAGTCAAACCAGTTTAGGGGTGCTGGAATAATCGAGCAGGCAGGTGTTCGTTTTCCTAGTTTCAAAATTTCTCTCTCTCTGTCTCTCTTATATATATATATATATATATATATATATATATACACACACACAGTGTTCCCTCGCCACGTCGCGTTTCACGGCTTCAGTGCTTCGCGGGTTTTTCCAAAATATTAATAAAATAAAAAAAAATCATAATAATACAGCCATATTGCGGAAAGACGCGTTGTTTCATGTTGATGCGCGCGAGAGAAGGTTTCCCTGCATGCCAAACAAAGAGATGAGTTGACTCAGAGGCTTTGTGCATGCCTGTACTGTACGGGCACTCATACAAGGCGCGTATTGGTTCCTGGCGCGACATGAGCGCACGAGTGGATCCCGTGAGCTGATTGGCTGCGCAGCCACACCCAGCATCTTCCCTTTTTGTGTCTCGCCAGTCTCGTCCGCGCTGTTGTTTCGCAATTACTTTTTTTGTTTAAGCAATAAATTTTTGTATTTGTCAATCAAGCCCTTACAATTCCCCCGAAGCGCTGTGCCCCTGCGAAAGCTTCCTCTGGGGCGCCCAAGAGGAAGAAGAAGATGATGACCATCAGCAAAAAAGTGAAACTTTTAGATTTGATCAAAGACGGCAGAAGTTATGCATCTGTGGCACGCCATTATGGCGTGAATGAATCTACAGTGCGGTACATCAAGAAAGAGGAAGCAAACATCCGCAAAACTGCTTCAATAACCTTCAATAAGGAGGAATTGTGAAAATGGAAGTTGCATTGGCATTGTGGATTGCTGATTTCAGGGAAAAGACAGTGAGTTTGGACACTAATATTATCAGGACAAAGGCCAAAGCTCTCTACGACCAACTCTTGCCCGATGATGACAATGAAGAGGCTGAAGAAGGTGCTGACGAACCTCAAGCCAGTACTAGCGCTGCCAAGAGTGATTCGCCTCCTCGAGGAAGAGGCTTTTCAGCCAGCAAAGGCTGGTTCGAAAAATTTCAATAAAGATACGGCCTCAGATGCGTGCCTCTGTATGGTGAGGCTTCCTCTGCTGACAACGATGCTGCTCGTCGTTACGTGGAGGAAGACGTCAGCGCCCTTATTGATTCCCACTTGGACCCACTGACAGACGAAGACCTCCTTGCGATGACAAAGTCTGCAAGTGAGGAAGACAACGAAGAGGAAGATGAAGAAGTAACAGAAAAGCATGGCCTTACCCTGGAGAACCTGCAAGAATTGTGCAACATGGCAAGGGCAATGCAACAATTTGCACAAGACATTGACGACAAAAGTGTTCGAGCTGTCGAGTTTAGCAATCGTGTTGACGGGGTTATGTCCTTGTACAGGGGAATTTTGAAGCAAAAGAAAAAACAAAGACAACAACTGCCCATCACCATGTTTTTCTCCAAGGTAAAAACCCCAGCTACACCGTCAGCGCCTCCAGCAGAAGAGTCTCCGAGTCAAGTGAGAGCCTCCAACACAAGCCTCTTCGCCTCTCTCAGAAGGCAATGTTGATGAATGTTAATTACTGTATAATAAATGTTAATTATAAGGTATAAGGTTTTATAATTAAAGGTTTAAGTAAACACGTGTACTGCTGTAATCTTTGTCTCAAATATGTAAAG
This sequence comes from Phyllopteryx taeniolatus, assembly GCF_024500385.1. Lineage (NCBI taxonomy): Eukaryota > Metazoa > Chordata > Actinopteri > Syngnathiformes > Syngnathidae > Phyllopteryx > Phyllopteryx taeniolatus. Next base: position 25,420,898 of record NC_084514.1, on the reverse strand, counting down.
TATAAATACTGTTTACATATTTTTAACATTCTGGTACCCACATACACATCCACGATAATTCCTCGGTGGGGGGGGCAAATCCTACTTCGCGGTTTTACACCTTTCGCGGGGGGTTCTGGTCCCCATTAACCGCCAAAAACGAGGGAACACTGTATATGGGTTCTGGCAGATCAACTACTACTGTTCAACACAACACTATTTCATCTGTTTTGCGTAGCATTATTTAATATATTCTATGTTTGTAACCCTGTGGCACAGTTCTCATGAACAGACTTATCGCAAAGCTTCCAGAATCAACATAATGATACAGAAATCAAGGCGTACAGTCAGGGTACTCATGCAGGCTTGTACACGCTTGTACAGACGTAGGATTTCCTTAATTTTATTGTTCGTTCTTGAGCTACGTATGATATAGAGTCACAAGGAGTCCATCTTGCGGTGTTTTCGGTAACCACTGGGGGATGTCGGTTTTCCATTAACGAGTGGTGATCACTGGTGGTCTGGTTCTTATCAATCTGCTGAGAGAGCTTTTTGACTGCAGATCAAAAGGGGAATTGTTCTTTGTTGAACAGTCACCAATCCCTTTTCCTCCCCCAAGCCTGAGCTGTGGGTCACAAGGAGGCAACGCAGATCTCCTTGGGGCAATTCCGGTCTGTCCCCACTGTAAAGTCTTTGTTCTTCGGTCTTGAGAGGGAGGAAGAACGAGCCTTATCTGCATGGCATGTCCATGGAAGTTAAAACAGACTGTCGGCTTGTGGGCTTATCCCCAGGAATATTGGGGGTTCACTGAGTGGATAGAATATAACAGAAACACGGCAGGCCACCCTTGGGGGCCGGAGAGTTGATAACCATTACAGTCCCCCCTTTGGCGGCCAGAACCAGCTGAGATGGCGGTCCGGGCGGCAACTCCAGATGGGATAGCGACAGGTGGGCAGGTGAGTACAAAAATGCAGTTACCAGAATACAAAGTTAGTGTACCCCAACCCCCTTTGACAATAATGCATTTCCATGACAGGTGTCTTCCATATGTATTCCGATATGTAAATATAGATGCTTGTATATATGCGGGGACTATATGCATTAGACTGCAAAGTTGAAGACAAAGGGAAAAGGTAACACTAATGTTAACGATAATTATTTGCAGAGTTCTCCCAAAACTAAAAAAGGGAGAAACAAAGGGTTATCTTAAAGATATCATTGGAGCAAAGCCCAACGCAAAACTCACTCTCTAATAGCCTAAATGCCATGATAGGTCTGACAGACAGGCTATTGTCAATATTGGAGTCAAGCTCACACCACGCCAAGATCTTCTTCCCACCCCACCCGTCCTCCACCCAGGAAGAATCTTGCCTGCGAATCTGACTGATATCTACGAGATCTTTTCCAGAATAAGTCAGATCCCGATGAAGATCAGGCATTTTTCATCCCTGTAATTTCAAGGGACAGAAAGTTGGTCAAATAAATATGCCACAAAAAAGTAGAACTGGAAACGTAGTGAGGATAAAATGTGAATCTATCAAACCATTGTCTCTAGTTATCTCTGCGAGACTAGCTCTTTTTAATAATCAGGTCACTGGGTAATAAATCAACCATGATTAATGATATCATTACAACCTATGATCTTGACTTTTTGTTATTAAATGAAATGTGGTTAACAGAAAGTAGCTGTAATACCATTTTAAATGAGGCAACACCAGCAAATTTTAAGTGTCGAATCGCGAAAAAAGGCTGGGGTATTGCTGTTATTTTAAACTAATTATTTCAGTGTAAAGAAACTATAATGGGTGATTTGAGCTCTTTGGAATATCTCTTTTTTTAGTTAAAGGTGACCCAAAGGTTATTGTATATAATTTATAGACCTGGAAAATGTATGGAGGATTTTTCAGAACTGCTGTCAGTTATTTATACTGACTCCAACTATTTTGTCATAACGGGACACTTTAACATACATTTTGGCAATAACGGGGGGGGGAAAAAAAAAAGAAAAATCGAAAGAACTTTCTGCTATATTAGACACATTTGACCTCTCTCAACATATTAAGAGTCCAACCCACACTCAAGGTCACATCTCAGACCGGGTTATCTCTAAGGAGGTTGAAATTCTATCAATTGACATTAAGGATATGACCATTTCTGACTATTTTTGTGTCTTCTTTGATTCAGATTCTTCCAAAAGTTCAGACAACCTCTATGTCTTTTAAGAAAAGGTACATAAATGAGAGTACTGCCACTAGGTTTATGGAGACCATAGGTGTGCCACATACTGTGAATGCTGAGAGTTGATAATTTTTTGGGGGGATTATTTCACCTGGAAAATTTCAAATGTCATGAACGCTGTCGCTCCTATTAAAACTAAGACAATCTTGAGGCGACCTAAAACACCGTGGAGGAGCACTAAATCAAAGTCTAGGAAAGCAGAAAGTAAGTGGAGAAAAACTAAACTCCAAATTGACTATGACCTCTACAGAAAAAGTCTGGTCATTTTAACCAAGAGTTAGTCAGGGCTAGACATCAACACTTTTCTGTAATCATCAGTAAGAACTTCAACAATACTCGCACTCTGTTTGCTGTGGTCGACAAGCTCAGCTCCAGAACTCCTAACGGCTGATAAATGCAATTAATTTGCTTGTTGTTTTAGTGAAAAAATACAATCCATCAGCACAAATCAGCAAAATGATAAAATGATACATCTGAAGCCACCCAGGAAAAACTCCATTATCATGTCAGAATTTGATACAGTTGAACAAAAAACTGTTGCGAAAACGGTTCAGCAGCTGAAACCATCAATGAGTAGTCTTGACTAAATACCATCTGACTTTTTCAAAGTTATTGCGAAGTTTGTGCTAGGTGAATTGCAGCAAATCAATTGCTCACTTCAGTCAGGCGAGTTTCCTAAAGCTCTTAAAGTAGCTCCCATTAAGCTTCTTCTAAAAAATGGAACGCTGGACGCTTCCATGCTATAGACCCATCTCAAATCTCCCTTTCATAGCCAAGATTATTGAGAAAGTTATTTTTAATCAACTCAGCAATTTCTTGAACTGGAATGGACTTTTTGACACATTTCAATCAGGTGTCTGAACTCATTACAGGACAGACTCTGTTCTTATCAACGTGCTAAACGATATAAGGTTGAATACTGACACGGGAAAGATGTCAATTCTGATCTTGTTGGACCTCAGTGCGGCTTTTGACACGGTAGATCATAATATACTGCTGAACAGGTTGGAAACGTAGATCGGACAAAGTGGAACAGTCCTTAAATGGTTCAGATCCTACCTGGAGGAAAGGAGATATTTTGTAACCATTGGAAGTGTTCAATATCATCGAATGGCAATGACCTATGGGGTCCCGCAAAGGTCAGTTCTTGGACCCCTCCTGTTCAGCCTGTATATGCTACCCTTGGTTCAAATTCTTCAGAACTTTAATTATGACTATCATTGCGATGCAGATGACATAGATGTTATAAATAGCAGTGTCTCCAAATGACTACAGTTCAATTGAGGTGTTGTGTCACTGTCGAAGATAAATAAATGGATGAGCCAAAGATTTCATTCAATTAAACCACAACAAAACAGAGATCATTTGTTTTTGGCAATAAAGAAGAGAGGATTGCTGTTAGTAAATACTTGGAGTGAGACTCTTCAAAAACCAAAGACCAAGTCCGAAAGTTCAGAATGAATCAGCTTGGTGTTAAAAAAACAACGTAATTGAGGTTAAGGGGTCGGAAGATACCGTTCCCCGGGTTCTTTTTCAATTGAAACAGGAGGATGTGGACTGTGCACCAATGCACAAAGCAAGGTCCATAAAGACATGGAAGAGAAAGATTGGTGTGGATGAACTTAAGTGGCCTGCACAGAGTCCTGACAACAACCTGACAGAATACCTTTGGGATGAATTAGAGTGCAGACTGAGAGCCAGGCCTTCGCATCCAACGTCACTGTGTGACCTCACAAATGCGCTTCTGGAAGAATGGTTAAAAATTCCCTACACACTCTCATGAAACAAAGACGAGTTAAAGCTGTTCTAGCTGTAAAAGGTGGACTGACGTCATATTAAAGCCTTTGGCTTAATAAGGGGATGTCACTTAAGGTCATATCAGAGTCAGGGCAGGTGAGTGAATACTTTTGGCAGTATAGTGTATCGTCAAGTAAAGAGCATTGCTCCTTTTGAGATGCCGCCACACAACCACCGATGCAAAGTTGCGGAGCGACTGGCCGCCTCCATCGCCAGTCCGGAGCTGGGAAACATAGTCGCCGCAATAACACGCCGTCCTCCGAGTGACGACAGCCGAGTTGGACAGGGAGTTTCGATTTCGCGACAGCCCGGTTCAGCTTAGGAAGCATGGTTTCTGTTTACTCCCACAACTGGCAACGGAAGTCAAGCAGGAAAACGATGACTGATTGGCTGTTGTCACGTACATTCCAGCCTTGTTAGATCGAGGAAATACACACACAGCTGATAACCGCGATCGACAGGAAATTCATCACGATCTTAAATCTCGATCATACATCCCCAATTCCAATGAAGATGGGACGTTGTTAAACATAAATAAAAACAGAATACAATGATTTGCAAATCATGCTCAAACTATATTTAATTGAATACACTACGAAGACAAGATATGTAATGTTCAAACTGATAAACTATTGTTTTTAGCAAATAATCATTAACTTAGAATTTTATGGCTGCAACACGTTCCAAAAAAGCTGGGACAGGGTCATGTTTACCACTGTGTTACATCACCTTTTCTTTTAACAACATTCAATAAACGTTTGGGAACTGAGGACGCTAATTGTTGAAGCTTTGTAAGTGGAATTCTTTCCCATTGTTGCTTGATGTACAATTTCAGTTGCTCAACAGTCCAGGGTCTCTGTTGTCGTATTTTACACTTCATAATGAGCCACACATTTTCAATGGGAAACAGGTCTGGACTGCAGGCAGGCCAGTCTAGTACCCGCACTCTTTTACTACAAAGCCATGCTGTTGTAACACATGCAGAATGTGGTTTGGCATTGTCTTGCTGAAATAAGCAGGGGCGTCCATGAAAAAGATGTTGCTTGGATGGCAGCATATGTTTCTCCAAAACCTGTATGTACCTTTCAGGATTAATGGTGCCTTCACAGATGTGTAAGTTACCCATGTCTTTGGCAATAACACAGCCCCTTACCATCACAGATGCTGGCTTTTGAACTTTGCGTCCATAACAGTCCGGATGGTTCTTTTCCTCTTTGGCCCGGACGACGCGATATACACAATTTCCAAACTGGTCAACGTACAATTGCAAGGAATTTAGGGATTTCATCATCTACGGTCCATATCATCATCAAAAGGTTCAGAGAATCTGGAGAAATCACTGCATGTAAGCTGCAAGGCCGAAAACCAACATTGAATGCCCCGTGACCTTCGATCCCTCAGGCGGCACTGCATCAAAAACCGACATCAATGTTAAAGGATATCACCACATGGGCTCAGGAACACTTTAGAAAACCAATGTCAGCAAATACAGTTCGGCCCTACACCTGTAAGTGCAACTTGAAACTCTACTATGCAAAGCAAAAGTCATTTATCAACAACACCTCGAAACGCCGTCAGCTTCTCTGGCCCCAAGCTCAGGGATTTCATCATCTACGGTCCATAATATCGTCGAGAGAATCTGGAGAAATCACTGCATGTAAGCGGCAAGGCCGAAAACCAACATTGAATGCCCGTGACCTTCGATCCCTTAGGCGGCACTGCATCAAAAACCAATATCAATGTGTAAAGGATATCACCACATGGGCTCAGGAACACTTCAGAAAACCAATGTCAGTAAATACAGTTCGGCGCTACATCCGTAAGTTCAACTTGAAACTCTACTATGCAAAGCAAAAGCCATTTATCAACACCCAGAATCGCCGCCGGCTTCGCTGGGCCCAAGCTCATCTAAGATGGACTGATGCAAAGTGGAAAAGTGTTCTGTGGTCCAACGAGTCCACATTTCAAATTGTTTTGGGAAATTGTGGACGTCGTGTAGGAAAAGAACAGATATTATGGACTGTAGATGATGAAATCCCTAAATTCCTTGCAATTGTACGTTGAGGGATCATTGTCCTTAAACTGTTCCACTATTTTCTCCTTTTATACCCAATTATAGCACCCACCTGTTCCCAATTAGCCTGTTCACCTGTGGGATGTTCCAAACAGGTGTTTGATGAGCATTCCTCAACTTTCTGTCTTTTTTGCCACCTGTCCCAGCTTTTTTGGAACGCGTTGCAGCCATAAATTCCAAGTTAATTATTATTTGCTAAAAACAATAAAGTTTGAACATTAAATATCTTGTCTTTGTAGTGTATTCAATTAAATATAGGTTGAACATGATTTGCAAACCATTGTATTCTGTTTTTATTTATGTTTAACACAACGTCCCAACTTCATTTGAATTGGGGTTGTACACACAGCACCCCATATTGACAGAAACAAATTTAATTGTTGAAATATTTGCTTATTTATTAAAAAAGAAAAACTGAAATATCAAACAGCCGTAAGTATTCAGACCCTTTGCTGTGACACACATTTAACTCTGGTGCTGTCCATTTCTTCTGATCATCGTTGAGATGGTTCTACACCTTCATTGGAGTCCAGCTGTGTTTGATTATACTGATTGGACTTGATTAGGAAAGCCACACACTTCTGCTGCACTTAAGGTTCTTAAGAGCACAGTGGCCTCCATAATCCTGAAATGGAAGACGTTTGGGACGATCAGAACCCTTCCGAGAGCTGGCTGTCCGGCCAAACTGAGCAATTGGGGGAGAAGAGCCTTGGTGACAGAGGTAAAGAAGAACCCCAAGATCACTGTGGCTGAGCTCCAGAGATGCAGTCGGGAGATGGGAGAAAGTTCTAGAAAGTCAATCATCACTGCAGCCCCCCACCAGTCGGGGCTATATGGCAGAGTGGCCCGACGGAAGCCTCTCCTCAGTGCAAGACACATGAACGCCCGCATGGAGTTTGCTAAAAAAACACCTGAAGACTCCAAGATGGTGAGAAATAAGATTCTCTGGTCTCATGAGACCAAGATAGAAATTGTTGGCCTTAATTCTAAGTGGCATGTGTGGAGAAAACCAGACACTGCTCATCACCTGCCCAATACAGTCCCAACAGTGAAGCATGGTGGTGGCAGCATCATGCTGTGGATGTGTTTTTCAGCTGCAGGGACAGGGAGACTGGTTGCAATTGAAGAAAAGATGATTGCGGCCAAGTACAGGGATATCCTGGACAAAAACCTTCTCCAGAGTGCTCAGAACCTCAGACTGGGCCGAAGGTTCACCTTCAAAAAAAGACAATGACCCTAAGCACACACCTAAAATATCGAAGGAGTGCCTTCAGAACAACTCAGTAGTGACTGTTTTTGAATGGCCCAGCAAAGCTGTTAAATATATTTTAGAAGTTATCATTTATTTGCTTAGCTTGCATTAATATTATGGACGATTTTAGAAAGGAAGATGTCTCGCCTTCAAAAAGATGACTCAGCATCATCCGATGGAAGGGTGCCTGGACCAAGGACGTGATCGGATGTGGTCGGGGACGTGACAGGTGTTGGTCCAATGTTTTGTGTTGTGTCTTATTGCTTAGAACATTATGTCTGGAAAAACCCTCCTATTTTCAAATATTTTGTGTTGTGTCTCATTGCTTAGAACATTATGTCTGGTAAAACCCTCCTATTTTCAAATATTTTGTGTTGTGTCTTATTGCTTAGAACATTATGACTTGTAAATCCCTCCTATTTCAAATAAATGCAGGAGCGACGGGAGAGATTGTTTAGAGCGTGTTGAGAGGCTGTGAACTGAACAATCGTGTTGAGAGGCTGTGAACTGAACAATCTCCCATACGCCCTCCTCATGAGAAATAAAAACCAGCGTCTTCATTCCTTTTGTGCATTTTTATTGGTGTTGGGAGGGATAGATCCAACATTTAATTGGTCCTTCGAGCCGGATGCCAATACACCCGAGAATTCCAGTTGTGGAGCCGACATCCAGTTAAGAGACCGTGGCCACGGCAAATGAGACCCTTTCCGGGACTGGTCTTCGTTCTTCTCAACTGGGATCTGAAGGTTGACGACAATCCACAGGATTGAAGACGACTTTGGTGAGTTAAATTTTAAAAATGTTTTAGGAAAAAGGATTAAAAGAGTGAGTGAATTGCGCAACGAAGAAGTCTGCGGCAGAATAAACCTTGTGTAATACTAGTCACTGGCAAGTGGTAAGAGGGACGGCGGAGTCCGACATATTCCGCGAGGACGGCGGAGTCCTGTACGTACTTAAATTCCGTGTTTCTGTGTTTCCGTGTGTTTATAAAAAACGTTACTAATATCGTGTGAATGTGTAAAAGTATGAATGTATAAGACTGGATTGTAAGTGACAACTGGGTTTGGAAGCAGAGGCAAGAATCTTCCGCCCCGTTTGGGGTAGAAGCTTGAGGATTACCAAAACTCAGACATTTATTGTCACCCTGTCATTTTTGAATAAAGTCAGTATTTAGGTCACTCTAGGTGCAAATAAACTGACTTCCAAATTTACAAAAATGGGAATAAATAACAGTAAACCGGATCCAAAAGTAGGCCTAACGTGCAAAGATTGGAAATATGTTCAACTCCAAAACCCTTCCAAAATAGAACATTTAAACACGTGGATAACCAAATACGGTTTCACTGGCCAGCTAAATTCGCAAAAAATAGTTCAACTTCGAAACGAAATAAAGTGTAGACACAAAAATTATGTATCACAAATACAAAAAGATGGATTTGACGACCTACTGTTCTGGCTAAACATGGCGTCTAAAAGAGAAAAAGGAAGGGAGAAAAAGAAAGACAACAAATGAACAAAAAGAGCAGGAAGGTAGGGATAAAAATATGTTGTTTCAAAGACAGGAAGATGAGACAGGACCAATGGTAAGAATTAGCGAGAAAAAGATGATTGAAGAAAGGTGTAAAAAAAAAAAAAATGAGGGAACAAAAGCATCAGCACCCTTGTACCCGGTTTTGCCACCTCATGAACTTCCTCCAACTCAAGAGTCAGAAACTCAACGAATTTTACGATCAGGAGGGGTACAAATGAATTGGTCTAAAACTATGGGAGCATGTAGGACTGCATGTCGGGAAAAGATTCCAGGTTCCAAACTATCGGGACATAAGGCAATAGTTAGATCTGCAAATGGACAAATTACTTTTGCCATGGAACTTGAGCCTGTGTGGATTAGAGACCCACAGGGGAGAACTTGTAGAACGCCCATTTTCGAAGTCCCGGAGTGCCCTGTGAATTTGTTGGGAAGAGATGGCTTATTCCAACTAGGACTTGTACTCATTCCATCATCAAATGGAAATATTGTAGTGAAACGAAAACATGAATTAAAAAGAGAGGACCTCTATGTAACACTGGAAAGCAGAGAAAGTACATTCTATTACACAATCGATATCCCAGACAAACCACCGTTAAACATGGGAAAGGCCCTGTTGTCTGCAGCCTTGCAGCTTATCACAGAAGATAAAAAAATGTGATGAGCTGCATATAACTCTGTGGTACAAAAACACACAAGGGCCAGACCTAGTTACGACATGCGACACCTGATAAGATTAGTGTAGATTATCTGTACTCAGACAATGAAGCAAAAGTCGCGGCAGGAATTATTTTACCAGACAAATTAAAGGAACTGTATAAAAATACAAGTGTCCCACATGTTTCATTGTGCAAAGATTATGAGTCACAGTGGAAACATATGGGAACATTAGTAAAACAAGGACAGGAGACAGATGATTGGCAGCAAATAGAAAACAAACTGGAATACAGTGCATCAACTGGTCTAATTAGGAAGGCGATGTTTTGGACAATACAGGGTGATGAAGGGAAACACATGCAACCTGTTTGATTAGACCAAATGATCCTCACTGAAATTGATGAAGAAATATTTTAAAAAAGTTCCAAAAAAATTATGGTCCACGGGACCATTTGATGTAGGCCTTATTAAAGGGGCTTTACCAGTGCAAATTAGACCCAAAACAGAATATAGACCAGGGATTCGTCAATATCCGTTAAAACCAGATGCACATGAAGGAATCAAACCGGTAATAGAAGCACTAATTAAGGCAGGAGTTATCGTGGAGTGTCCAGAATCACCATGTAACACACCCATTTTTCCCGTAAAAAAGGCCCCACCTTCAGTCGGTTGGCGAATGGTGCAAGATTTACAGGCAGTAAATTCTGCAGTAATACAGAGAGCAGCATGCGTACCAGATCCACACACATTGTTAAATTCATTGAAACCAGACGCTACTGTGTTTACAGTGGTGGACGTAAGTAATGCTTTCTTTTCTATACCAGTAGAAAAGAACAGTCAATTTTGGTTTGCATTCATATTTGAAGTAAAAAAATATACATTTACTAGATTACCACAAGGTTACTGTGAAAGACCAACCATTTATTCACAAGTAATGAGAACAAGCATGTCTAAATTCACTCCCCCAGGAGGGAGCCAAATTTTACTATATGTAGATGATGTGCTGCTGGCATCTCCAGATGGAGAGTCATGCATCAAAGATTCATTGGCCTTACTGCATCATCTAGCAGAAGAGGGAAATAAAGTTAACAAAAAAAATTGCAATGGTGTAAAAAGCAAGTCAAATATCTAGCCCATAATTTAAGTGTAGGAGGAAGGACTATATTAGAAGACAGAAAAGCTATAGTCTTAAAAGCCCCTAAACCACAAACAAAGAAACATATGTTGTCATTTTTAGGTCTGACAAATTATTGTAGAGCAGAAATTGTTGCACCATTGTCAAAATTGATGTATGAAACAAACCTTAAAATGACATCACCTGTTCAAAGGAATACAGAGGCAGAAAAGGCCTTCTGTGACATTAAACAACATTTGGTGTCCAGCACTGCGCTGGCCCTTCCAAATTATGATAAACCATTCATTCAAACGGTAGATTGTAAAAACTATTACATGACCTCCGTACTTAAACAACAATACGGTGATAAGCTAAGACCAATAGCTTATTTTTCGACTAAATTGGACAACGTGACGTGTGCATTACCGCATTGTGTCAGAGGAGTTGTGGCAGCTTCGATGGCAGTAGAGAGCAGTTCCACGATTGTGTTATTTCATCCATTAACTCTTAAAAGTCCCACATACAGTGTCTGCTCTCCTATTGCAAACCAATATGGCATTTTTATCACCTGCAAGACATTTATCTTGCATGGCCATCTTGCTGTCACAACCACATTTGACTGTTGAGCGATGCACAACCTTAAATCCAGCCACACTAATACCCTTACCTGATGAAGGCACGCAGTATTATTGTCAGGAATAGGCTGAACAAACTGCTAAATGTAGAGGTGATTTGAAAGATCAACCATTAAGTGATGGACAGGTTCTATATGTAGATGGTTCTTCGAAAAAAGATGAACTAGTTAAGATAAAACAGGATATGCGGTGGTAACTGATACTATTGTGCTAAAAGCTGAGTCACTACCATCACATTACTCTGCCCAAGCTGCTGAATTAGTAGCATTAACCGAGGCATGCAAACTAATGATAAATAAAGATGTTACAATCTATACTGATAGCCAATATGCGTATTCCACAGTTCATGTGTTTGCGCAATATTGGGATAACAGAGGAATGATTACGTCAACAGGGAAGCCAGTAACACATGCTGAATTACTTAAACAATTATTACAGGCAGTGCAACATCCACGAAAAGTGGCAATTTGTAAATGTTTTGCACATACATCCGGCACTGACAAGGTTTCTAAAGGAAACGCATTTGCTGACAAAGCCGCGAAAGAAGCAGCCTATAAACCATTTTTAGGTTTAAAAAAACTAATTGAACAACAAACCTTATATGACCAAACACTAAAAGATATGCAACAACAAAGTCCACAACAAGAACGCAATAATTGGGAAAAACAAGGTGCAAAACTACAAGATGAAATTTACATTAGCACAGAAGGGAAACAAATACTTCCAAAAAAACCTATTTAAATGGGCTGCTATATTGAGCCATGGTGTGTCACATGTCTCAACTGGAGGGATGGTGGCACAGATACATCGACACTTTACAACCTATGGTTTCAATTTATATTCAAATAATTATTGTAGAGCATGCATGATCTGTGCACGACATAATCCGCAAGGGCAATTGCAACCTACTAGAGGTAAATTCCCAGTGCCTACATACCCTTTCCAACGCATTCACATGGATTACATAGAATTAAGTCAAAGTGAAGGAAAGAAGTACTGTTTGGTTATCATAGATGCATTTTCTAAATGGATCGAATTATTCCCAACAAAATCACCTGATGCTCTGACGGTGGCAAAAGCACTATGTAAAGACATCATTCCAAGATATGGCATACCTGAAACCATTTACAGCGATAATGGGACTCATTTTGTAAACCAAATAATCAATAAAATAGGAACCATGTTCCACATCAATTTGAAAAACCATTGTGCTTACCACCCTCAGAGTGCAGGTCTAGTGGAAAGAATGAATGGGACAATAAAAAATAGACTGAAAAATGTATGGAAGAGACAGGAAGGTCATGGACACAGTGTCTTGGCCTCGTTAAAATATACATCAACATTACAAGCACCACAGGTTTAACACCTTACGAAACATTGTTTGGAAGACCTTATAGACTTCCGTTGTTTAAACAAAAATGGGAACTTGATGACAAAACAAACTTCGCTGATTACATGAGAAAGTTGTTAGAGAAACAAAATGATTTAAAAGAATCTGCTGAAAGTAAACATGTTTCCCAGCAGGAAACCAAGTTGGTTGGACCGGGAGACTGGGTCCTAATTCGAAGCATCAAAAAGAAGCACTGGCATTCACCAAAGTGGGAAGGACCGTATCAAGTGTTATTAACAACACCAACAGCCCTAAAAATAGCAGAAAGAAATATGTGGGTTCATTTAACACACTGTAAAAGAGTCATTTCAGCTGAGTAATCAAATAGGGAAGGTGAGCAAAAGTCTGATAACGGAGCGGGAGCAGATGTGTAGATTCTGAAAACGCTTGCTGGTCAGTGAAGAAAAAAGACACCAACCCGTTTAGTGAGAATTCAGCAGAATGGGACACCCACGTTGGTTACGAGATTCGATAAGTGGTTACGTAGCAACTTTGGCTACTATGGTGTTGGTTTTGTTTTTGTGGTACATGGGACGTCCCACCCTAAATGATACAACCCATTTTCTAGATAGAAAATCACCTACCAACTGGACCAATATGACGAACCCAATAATACAACATTTTGAATCATTAACTTGTATCAAAAGGAGTACAGCTGATGATCAAAATTGTGGGCATGGCCTCCAAACGCGGCAAAACGGTTTAATATTTTGTGCCCCCCAAAATCAAGCTGCTTTAATCATAATCCCATATGCGGCGCTCACCAATGATGCTCAAGAGAATGGGCAGAATTGGGGATTTGGATATGACTGGTATGCAACTATAGGCTTTGGATGGGAACACCTCATTGGTAAAACAGGTTATGATTGGTCCAGTTGGTAAAAAAGAACAGCAACAGAACATAGAAAGAAGTTTAACCTAAGCAAAACTGCCCATAGTTTAATATTGAAATACAAATCAAGTCACCCAATGTGTTTGATGGTGAGCTTGTGGGCATATTCTGGCGGAAAAGATCCCCACTTCCAAGTAGCATTGTGTTATGGGAACCATGTTAAACCAAAAATGCCATTAAAAACTTCAAAGAAAGGTGGATATATTTTAATTGTTAACAACATAACTACTGATGATTGGTTCCTTGTTTTCACAGGAGTTTCAGGACAAAATAACAATTGGTTACTATTGGTGGAACAAGCAGCAAATGTAGCGAGAAAAGATTGTGTGGTTTGCATGGGTCCCAGGCCTTTGTTGCCCATAGTTCCAGCACAATTATTACAAGATTGTATTATTCCATTAATGAACGCTACTGTACCAACTGAGAGATGTAAATCATGGGATCCTATATATCCCGTAACAGAAGCAGATAAACACAAACCGATGTTTTCTACTTTAGTAGCACCAAATAATTTCACTTGTATAAACATGATTAGTAAAGGCAAAAAAATAGGACCACTGAACGACACACAGTGTAAAGTAACCTTAAAAGTCGGACCAAATTTTATGCCAGTATCACGGAGCGACATCTGGTGGTGGTGCGGAGATGATAGACATCGACGCCATAGGTGTTCCTCGTGGGGTGCCAAATCAATACAAATTGGCTGACCAAGTTGCAGGAGGATTTGCGTCTTTCATATGCTGGTGGTGTACGATTAATAAAAATGTTGATAGGATAAACTATATCCACTTCAAAGTACAGAGATTAGGAAATTGGACTCAGAGTGGGTTGGAAGCTGTGCATGAGCAGCTCAAGGCTACCTCCCTAATGACGTTCCAGAACCGCATAGCTGTCGACATGCTCCTCGCAAGAGAGGGAGGTGTTTGCGGTATGTTTGGAGAACAATGTTGTACATACATTCCAAACAATACTGCTTCGGATGGCAGCTTGACCAGAGCCATCGATGGTCTACGGACCCTCAATCACAAGATGAAGAACCATTCTGGGGTGGACACCTCCTTGTGGGACAGCTGGATGGACGTTTTTGTTAAATACAAAACCCTAATTTCACCAATATTGATATCAATTGCTGTTTTTGCAGCCATTCTGACATTGTGTGGATGTTGTTGTATCCCATGCATTCGGGCATTAATCAGTAAATTAATCACCACAGCCATAACCCCCATGGAGAACCGTATGGAGCTGATGTATCCATTACTGTAAGATGATAATGATAATGATGATGATTTTGCTTTAACCGATTTGTTTCCTGATACAGATGATTACGATGTTTAAACTACAACATTCATGTATAACAAGTTTACTCTGAGTGTAAATGTATTTGTTTCGTAAAAATGATTCTACAGTTAAAAATCGAAATGAAGTGACTGTAAGATGATATGAGAATTTTTGCAAATACATGATAAACAGGAGGGAAATGTTAAATATATTTTAGAAGTTATCATTTATTTGCTTAGCTTGCATTAGTATTAAGGACGATTTTAGAAAGGAAGATGTCTCGCCTTCAAAAAGATGACTCATCATCATCCGATGGAAGGGTGCCTGGACCAAGGACGTGATCGGATGTGGTCGGGGACGTGACAGGTATTGGTCCAATGTTTTGTGTTGTGTCTTATTGCTTAGAACATTATGTCTGGTAAAACCCTCCTATTTTCAAATATTTTGTGTTGTGTCTTATTGCTTAGAACATTATGTCTGGTAAAACCCTCCTATTTTCAAATATTTTGTGTTGTGTCTTATTGCTTAGAACATTATGACTTGTAAATCCCTCCTATTTCAAATAAATGCAGGAGCGACGGGAGAGATTGTTTAGCGCGTGTTGAGAGGCTGTGAACTGAACAATCTCCCATACGCCCTCCTCATGAGAAATAAAAACCAGCGTCTTCATTCCTTCTGTGCATTTTTATTGGTGTTGGGTGAGATAGATCCAACAAAAGCCCTGACTTAAACCCAATTGAGCATCTCTGGAAAGACTTGAAAATGACTGCCCACCAACGTTCACCGTCCAACCCGACAGGACTGGAGAGGATCTGCAAGGAGGAATGGCAGATGATCCCCAAATCCAGGTGTGAAGAACTTGTTGCGTCATTTCCAAAAAGACTCATGGCTGTATTCGCTCAAAAGGGTGCTTCTATTAAATACTGAGCAAAGGGTCTGAATACTTATGGCTGTGCGATATTTCAGTTTTTCTTTTTTAGTAAATCTGCAAAAATGTCAACAATCAAATTTTTTTTCTGTCAATATGGGGTGCTGTGTGTCCATTAATGTGGAAAAGAATGAGCTTAAATGATTTTAGCAAATGGCTGCAATATAACAAAGAGTGAAAAATTTAAGGGGGTCTGAATACTTTCCGTACCCACTGTATGTTGAAAAGAAATTGATTCTGATGGAAGGGCACCTTTAAGTCACAAACTAATTCTCACACGCTAAATTTCCATTTGAATGATTTGTTGACGATGCTGTTCAACAAGGCAGCTTTAAATCAGCCTTTGCAATTATTTAGAATTATTATCTTTTGGCTTGCCCTGAGTGCCATGTAAGCAAAATATTTTCACTTGCGTCGACTTGTCCTTAACGAGCTTGCTGCAGCGGTCCAATAGACAGACTCCATTTGTGCGCACGCACGCACGCACGCACACACACAGATATAAGATATAACAATCATCACATGGGTGGCACATCTTTTGGAAATGGGTTTGCAAATCTTGCTAACAAAGAAAACCTCACGCTTGGACAGAGATAAAGGTGTGTTTGGTTGGCATATGGTAACTCACGCTTAGTGTGTCCTGTTGCATCTTGAGTTCTTTTCCTTTGAGTCTAGCTCTCTTGGTGCGAACGATCTCTGAGAGGAGTTCGTCCTCTCTGCACAACCATGCCTCAAATTCTCTCCTCCTGGACGCCATCTGTAAACATCAAAGTCAGCACATATAAGTCGAAAGACCACGACAAGATCAGGGCAAGATAGAGAAAAAACAACTATTGATTAGTATGAGTAAAGACGAGAAAAAATATTAAAAGAATAAATATATGGAATTACAACAATAAGGGCAAAGCAAAGGAAATAATTTCAATGAGAGAAAAGTTGTCATTTTGTGAGAATATAAGTGGGTGAAATTCTGACTGAACATTAAAATTCTCACACAAATACACTTTACTACTCTAAGATGCAATTTACTTCCCACATAAATGCTACTACTCCAGAGATGCTATTTAACTCATTTAGTCCGTATAACTGAGCGATACCACACTTTTAGGATTCAATGATACCAATACTTTTCCCTTGCAATTTCATCAATATTATACCAATACAATTCGATTTAAATTTATGGTTTATGATAACTTGTATTAGAACTAATGAAATATGAAAAACGTGTGTTCCAAATGTTAAAAAAAAAAAAGTTAGAGTAAAACCAAGATTACATCACAATTTGACTATTTTCATTTCAAAGGAAAAATGTGACTTTTGCAAAGATGAAAAATGGATAGTATTATTTCCTCATCTTTCTTTTTATGACTTTGAGCCAGAGATTTTCAACTTAAGTAAATTTTACGTCTGTTTTTATGTTTATGTCATCTTCGGAGACATTACGTGACTTACTTACACAAGAGAAGACTTGCTAAACATAAGGGAGTCTACTCCGGAATTTCTTTTAACTTTTACATTTTTTTTCTCTGAGTTACTAACCGATGGATTGGCTGTGATCTACGGCACATGGAGGCGACGCCACAGGTGGAAGCGAGCCGGAGTGCAGGTCAAGCTCCGGAAGAGAGGATTCTGAATGCCGCTCCCATCAATACACCTTGCAAATCTACACTCTCTACCCAATAAAAAGGACGAGCTTCATCTTCTCACAAAGACCAGTAAAGACTTCGGACTTTACGCCGCCCTGTGCTTCACGGGGGCATGGCTATGTGAACGCGTTCCTGATGGCGCCGTAATGCTTCTGGGCTTCCAACTACACCGAGTGGACCGCGTCACGGAGCTATCGGATAAAACAAAAGGTGGCGGAATATGCTAGTATATGAACAAAAAATGGTGTACAGACATCTCTGAGCTCAACACACACTTCAGCCCAAACTCTGAGTTGCTGTTTTTGAACTGTAAGCCACGCCACACGAGTTTGCCTCTTTCATCCTCGTGGGTGTCTACATTCCTCCCCAGGCTGACACGAATGCTGCACTGCTAACGCTCGCTGAACAAGTAAATGAACTTGAATAAAAAGCAGCCAGATTCACCCCTCATTATTCTTGGGGACTTTAACAAAGCTAAACTCAACCACAAACTCCCTAAATACAAGCAGCACATCAACTGTCCTACCAGGGAAAATAACATTCTAGACCACTGCTATACCACACTAAATCAGAATCATCTTTATTTGCCAAGTATGTCCAAAAAAAACAAGAAATTTGTCTCCGGTAGTTGGAGCTGCTCTAGTACGACAACAGACAGTCAATTGACAGAGAACACTTGTGAGACATAAAGACATTGACAAAAAAAAACAGTCACTGAGCAATAAAGGGTTGCTAGTTGTCTGGTAGTGCTGGTACATTTGTTTTTGCAATTGTGCAAAAGATGCAGAGCAGTTCGAATTACTAATATTGAAATAGTTCGGTGCAATGACCATTGTGCAAAGGGCGCCGAGACGCATACCGTGCTACACCCGGGCAGTTCTGGGCTCATCTGATCAGTGCTTAATTCACTTAATGCCAACATACAGGCACAAACCTAAATGTGCAAAGCCTATGGTGAAAACAGTGAAGTGGAGCAATGAACCAAAGATGGAACTTCAAAGTTGTTTAGATTGCTCAGACTGGAGTGTCTTTGCAACTTAAACTGACAGCCTGGATGAATATACGGACAGTGTCACATCCTATATCAGTTTCTGTGAAGATGTGTGTGTACCAACAAAGACATATTTCGCATATTCAATAACAACGAGCCATGGTTCACTGCCAAACTTAAGCAAAGTCACCAGGCTAAAGAGGACACCTATCGGAGTGGGGACAGAGCCATGCACAATCGCAGCAGAAAACACCTGACAAAAGAAATTAACATCGCAAAGAGAAATTATGCAGAAAAGCTGGAAAAAGAGTTAACTGCCAACAACTAAGTCAGTCCAGTGAGGGTTAAAATCGCTAACCAACTACAAGCGACCATCCCCCCCAAGCGGGGAACAGAGGACTAACTGACGATTTGAACACCTTCTAATGCATATTTGAAAATGACACTTTCAAACCCCACATCCACCCAGCCGTACCACCAACCACCATGGTACCTCTGACTTCTGCGTTGATCATTCATGAACAGGATGTGAGACGCATCTTCAAACTACAAAAGATCAACAAAGCAGCAGCCCCAGACCTACGCGGACCAGCTCGCTCCAGTCTTCACACAGATCTTCAATAGATCTCTGGAACTGTGTGAAGTACCACACTGTTTTAAATGCACTATCATCGCTGTCCTCAAGAAACCTGCAATTTCGGGTCTGAATGACTAGAGGCCTGTCGCCTTGACATCTGTGGTCGTTTAGTTATAAGAACGCATCGTGCTGGACCACCTCAAGAGCATCACAGGGCCCCTGCTGGACTCACTGAAGTTTGCCTACCGATTAAACAGGTCTGTGGATGACGCAGTCAACATGGGACTGCACTTCATTCTAGAACACCTCGACGGTGCGGGGACCAACTTTCATCTCGTCTGTCAGCAGTGGTTTTCGCCTCGGAACTCTGCCATAGATGCAATTTTTGCCAAGTCTCTTCCTTATTGTAGTGTCATGAACACAGACCTTAACTGGGGCAAGGGAGGCCTGCAGTTCTTTCGAAGTTGTTCTGAGTTCATTTGTGGACTCCTGGATGAGGCATTGCTGTTCTCTTGGGGTAATCTTTGTAGTCCGGCAAATCCTGGGAAGGTTAACCACTGTTCCATAATTTTTCCATTTGAGGTTCATGGCTCTCCCTATGGTTCGGTGGAATCCTAAAGCTTTAGAAATGGCTTTGTCAATCACTTTATCTCTTGACTGTTCTTGAATTTGTATAGTCCATGTCATTTTGTTGCAGCTTTTTTAGATCTTTTATCCGACTTGATTATGTCAGACAGGTTCTGTTTAAGTGGTTTTCATGATTGAACATATCTGGAGATAATCAGGCTTGGGTGTGGTCAGTGAAAAATAACAAAAAGTTGTGATTGGAGACAATTTCTTCATGATTAAAAAAGGGGGGTAATTACTTTTTCTACACAAAGGCCAGGTAACTTTGAATAGTATATTTCCCTTAAAAAATGAAATCACCATTTATTTTAAAAACAGCATTTAAGGTCTCCTGGGTTATATTTGTCTGATATTTACATTTGCTTGCTGATCTTAAACAAATGTGGAAAATATGCAAATACAGTGGCTGAAATATTTAAGACGTCACCATATATTTCCAAAGGTGCTATTGACATAAAAAATTCACCAGATGTTGGGAACAACCCAAGTAACCCATAGATTCAAACAAAGTAAAACGAATTAGCTCAGAAATTAAGTAATAATAATGTGAAATGACACAGGGAAATAGTATTGAATACGCCAACTGGTATTTATTTAATACTTTGCACAAAAGCCTGTGTTTGCAATGACAGCTTCAAGACACCACCTGTATGGAGAAACTAGTCGCATGCATTGCTCTGGTGTGATTTGACCCATTCCTCCACACAAGCAGTCTTCAAATCTCGAAGGTTCTGTGGCTTCTTTTATGGACTTTTGAGTTTCAGTTCTTTTTCGACTGGATTCAAGTCACGTGATTGACTGGACCAGTATAGCAGCTTTATTTATTTTATTTTTTTTAAACCGAGAGTTTCCTTGGCAGTATGTTTTGGATCATTATCCTGCTGAAATGTCCACACATTTCATTTTCATCATCCTCGTACATGGCAGAAGATTTTTGTCAAGAATGTCTTGGTAAACGACAAGGAAAAACATCTTCCAATAATTTTTCTCATCATAGGGGTCTTTGGAGCCCTGCTTTGTCTGGTCCCTCACCTCGGACGTTTTTGTCGTGGGTGACCCTACCAGGGGCGTGAAGCCCCAGACAACTTAGCTCCTAGGATCATTGAGACACACAAACCCCTCCACCACGATAAGGTGACGGCTCCAAAAGGGGCATTATTTTTTATTTTTTTTAAAGCATCAGCAGCCTTTGTCTCCTCCTGGAGCAGTCACCTTATCGTGGTGGAGGGGTTTGGGTGTCCCAAGTTGTATGGGGCGTCATGCCCTTGGTAGAGTCACCCATGACAAACAGGTCCTAGGTGAAGGACCAGACAAAGCACGATCAAAGATCCCTAATTACAAATATGGACCTTGACTCCAATGAAGGTGTAGAACCATCTCAACGAAGGTGTAGAACCATCTCAACGATGATCAGAAGAAAAGGACAGCACCAGAGTTAAATATACAATGACATAAGGGCCTGAATACTTATGGCTGTGTGATATTTCAGTTTTTCTTTTATAATAAATAATAAAATATTTCAACAATTACTTTTCTTTCTGTCAATATGGTGCTGTGTGTACAACCCAAATTCCAATGAAGTTGGGACGTTGTGTTAAACAAATAAAAACAGAATACTTATGGCTGTGTGATATTTCAGTTTTTCTTTAATAAATCTGAAAAAAAAAAAATAAAATCAGTTTTTTCTGTCAATATGGGGTGCTGTGTGTACATTAATGAGGGGGGGAAATAAAATAATTTCAGCAAATGATTGATTAAGTATTAAATACTTATTTCAGCCGCTATATATATATATATATAGAGAGAGAGAGAGAGAGAGAGAGAGAGAGAGAGAGAGAGAGAGAGAGAGAGAGAGAGAGAGAGAGAGAGAGAGAGCGAGAGAGAGAGAGAGTTTTCTCGCCCACCTGGGCGGTATCTCTTTTAAACTCAGGTCCTCTACCAGAGGCCAGGGAGCTCGAGAGTTCTCAGCTGTTCCCAGAATTGCGCTCTTCTGGAGGGAGATGTCTGATGTTGTTCCTGGTATCTGCTGTAGCCATCCTCCTATCTCGGAGGTTACTGCCCCCAATGCCCGGTCACTACGGGTACCACTATTGCCTTCATCATCAGCATTTTCTCTAGTTCTTTCTTCAGTCCTTTGTATTTCTCCAGCTTTTAAAAAAATAAATGATTGCAATAATTTTCTCACTAAATATCTTTCCAAAGGTGCTATTGACATGAACATTTCACCAGATGTTGGGAAGACCCCAAGTAATCCATTAATACAAAGAAAGTCGAATAAATAAGCTTAGAAATTAAGTTATGTGTAATACAGACACAGGGAAAAAGTATTGAACATGCCAACTGGTCATACTTTGTACTTTGTACAAAAGGCTTTGTTTGCAATGAGAGGTTCAAGCCACCTCCTGTATGGAGAAAGTAGTCATATGCATTGCTCTGGAGTGACTTCGGCTGATTTCACGACAAAAGCAGTCTTTAAATCTTGAAGGTTCCATGTGCCATTTTAACAGCTTTATTTTTTTATTTGAAACCAGTTGAGAGCTTCCTTGGCAGTATGTTTTGGATCATTATCCTGATGAAACCCTCATTTCATTTTCGTCATACTCGTAGATGGCAGCAGATTTTTGTCAAGAATGTCTCGGTAGATTTTCCCATTCATCCTTGTTTCAACAATGCGAAGTTTACCAGTATCATTTGCTGA
Organism: Phyllopteryx taeniolatus; assembly: GCF_024500385.1. NCBI lineage: Eukaryota > Metazoa > Chordata > Actinopteri > Syngnathiformes > Syngnathidae > Phyllopteryx > Phyllopteryx taeniolatus. The sequence goes on along the minus strand of NC_084514.1, from coordinate 25,398,597 downwards.
AAAGCAGCCCCACACCATCATGTTCCCACCTCCGAACTTCTGGTGGTTGACTGGTGGTGGGGAGGAAGATTAAGAATACAAAGGCAGAGCAGAGAACCATGTGGTGGAAGCTGAGACAGGAAGAGTGTTGTGCGGCTTTTTGGGAAGAGGTGAGACAGGCTCTCTGTGGACAGGAGGACCATCCAGAAGACTGGACCACGACAGCCAAGGTGATCAGAGAGACAGGCAGGGGAGTACTTGGTGTATCGTCTGGCAGGAAAGGGAAGAAGGAGACTTGGTGGTGGAACCTCAAAGTACAGGAGATCATACAAGGAAAGACGTTAGGTAAGAAGTGGCACACTGAGAGGACCAAGGAGAGGAGAAAGGAATACATTGAGATGCGACGTAGGGCAAAGGTCGAGGTGGCAAAGGCCAAACGAGGCACATGATGACATGTATGCCAGATTGGACACTAAAGAAGAAAAGGATCTACAGTGTTCCCTCGCCACTTCGCGCTTCACGTTTTGCGGCTTCAGTGCTTCGCGGGTTTTTCCAAAATATTCATAAAAAATAAAAATAAAATAATAAATAATAATAAAAAATACAGCCATATCAGCAGCCATATTGCAGAAAGACGCGTTGTTTCATGTTGATGCGCGCATGTCTGTACATGCCTGTACTGTACAGGGACTCATACAAGGCGCCGACATCGACCAATGAGAGCACGAGTGGATTTATGCCCCTGCGATAGCTTCCTCCGGGGTGCCCAAGAGGAAGAAGATGACGACCATCAACGAAAAACTGAAACTTTTAGATTTGATCAAAGAGGGCAGAAGTTACGAATCTGTGGCACGCCGGTATGGCGTGAATGAATCTACAGTACGGTACATCACGAAAGAGGAAGCAAACATCTGCAAAACTGCTTCAATAAGGAAGCGAAACGTGTGGTAACGCCGCGTAATAGACGGGGTTATGTCCTTGTACAGGGGAATTTTGAAGCAAAAGAAAAAACAAGGACAACAACTACCCATCACCATGTTTTTCTCCAAGGTAAAACCCCAGCGACACCATCAGCGCCTCCAGCAGAAGAGTCTCCGAGTGAACCTAAAGCCTCTACAAGTCAAGTGAGAGCCTCTCCTCCGCCACCAACGCAAGCCTCTTCGACTCTCTCAGAAGGCAATGTTGATGAATGTTAATTACTGTATAAGGTTTTATAATTAAAGATTTAAGTAAATATGTGTACTGTTGTAATCTTTGTCTCAAATTTAAAAAAAATAGTCTTTTAAACTGGGACAGTCTTCACATATTTGCAGATTTAAATTTGATTTATAAAGTACTGCATGATTTGGCTCCAGCTCCTCTGGCTGAGTTCATTACCCAAAGAAACAGCTCTGAGCGTGTGACTCGAGGCTCTGTCAGAGGTGACTGTGTCATTCCTCTGCGCAGGAGCACTTTCAGTAAGTCAGCCTGGTCAGTGAGGAGCGCTGGTGAGTGGAACTCAGTACCTGAGGAGGTTAAACTGCTTACAGCATACAAGGCCTTCACAAAAAAAAACTGAAAATGTGGCTAGTTAACACCTCTCGCTGCCAACACTAAAAGACATGTTATGATGTTCTCATGTTATGATCAAATGATTTGTGGTTTTATTTTTTTTAGTATAGTGAGTCTTTGATTATGTATACTGTATTATATTGTCTTGTAGATGTATTTTACTGCTTTTTTACATCATGGCCAGGGGACTACAGATGAAAACTAGCGTTCTGGCTAATTCTGGCTTTTTGACCATGTGTTTTATGAAATTGCATTGTCCCCTTTCAAATAAACTGAAAAAAAATATGTATATATGTAAAGTATAAATACTGTTTACATATTTTAAACATTCTGGTACCCACATACATGAAAATTCCTAGGGGGGGGCAAATCCTACTTCGCAATTCTTCACCTTTTCGCGGGGGGTTCTGGCCATTAACCGTGAAAAACGAGGGAACACTGAATACAGGTTGGCCAGACAGAGGGATGGAGATGGGAAGGATGTGCAGCAGGTTAGGGTGATTAAGGATAGAGATGGAAATAAGCTGACTGGTGCCAGCAGTGTGCTAGCTAGATGGAAAGAATACTTCGAGGAGTTGATGAATGAGGAAAATGAGAGAGAAGGGAGAGTAGAAGAGGCAAGTGTGGTGGACCAGGAAATAGCAGTGATTAGTAAGGGGAAAGTTAGAAAAGGCATTAAAGAGGATGAAAAACGGAAAGGCAGTTGGTCCTGATGACGTTCCTGTGGAGGTATGGAAGCATCTAGGAGAGGTGGCTGTGGAGTTTTTGACCAGCTTGTTCAACAGAATTCTAGCAGGTGAGAAGATGCCTGGAATGGAGGAAAAATGTGCTGGTGCCCATTTTTAAGAACAAGGGTGAGGTGAAGATCTGTGGACTATAGAGGAATAAAGTTGATGAGCCTCACAATGAAGTTATGGGAAAAGGTAGTGGAGGTTAGACTCAGGACAGAAGTATTTGCGAGCAACAGTATGGTTTTCATGCCTAGAAAGACTACC
>NC_084514.1:25376072-25388572 GCF_024500385.1 Phyllopteryx taeniolatus | reverse complement strand
TTTCTTGATATGTCTGGATTATTTGGGTTGTTCCCAACATCTGGTGAAATGTTCAGGTCAATAGCACCTTTGGAAGTATATTTAGTGAGAAAAATGGTGATGTGTAAATACTTATTTCAGCCGCTGTATGTGTGTGTGTATACACACACACACACACACACACACACACACACACACACACACACACACTCACACACACATATATATATATTTTTTTATACTGTTTTTTGTGCCATTTTTTTCTGAACAATACAAAAAGCACAGCACATCTTATTTTTAAGGATCTTCGCAACTGGCCGCATGCTGTAAAAAATTAGGTGTGTCAAAGTTAAAAAGAAAAGCTGTAAATATTTCCACAGATATTTTGAAGGTATTTCAGTTCAGCTAGTGTTGACGACATGCCACAAGACTTTACTAGGTAAGTCGAGAAAGTTCCAAATGTCTCAGTTAAGTGTAAATTGTTACTTTGTTTTAAGTTGATCAAACACCTCATGTTTTACTGTGTGGGGAGTGAGACTCATGACGTGATGCGCTGACGGTGTGTACAATTTCCACCGAGAATCTAAATTTATAAAGCTTGCGACACATAAGGCCAGAGTTGTGTGCTCTCACCGCTTTCTCAGCTTTACAAAGGCAGAAAACATGCAACTATGTAGGTAGTATGTAAGGTGAAAAGCAGATATAGCCATAATTCCATGTCTGGCTTGTAAGATTTATGCCTGCCTTGCCGAATTGGAGAACCGATTTCAGGAAGAGGGCGTGATTAAAAAAATGGAGGAGATGGATTGGTGTCATTATGAATGTGAGTGGGTACCAGTACCAATTGAGCCCTTGTTGGTGGCACCTCCCGACGCCGAATTTCTCCAGCTCGTGACCGCTCCGCCACGTGAGGCTTGCTGTCGGTGTGGCGGGGGGCCTGAACGTGTGTGCGCGCACCCATTGACCATTCATAAAAACAAGACAGTGCTCTATTCAGAAAGTAGAGTGTGCAGGTGGAGATCGAATAAAGCAGTTTAGTAGATGGTGACTTTCAACCACCATGTCTTATATAGTGACACTTTGTTAAGGAAGCATTAAAGCATTGCGACCAGATGAAATCTTTACTCACGCACACTGAAAAAAGGACCATATATGCGACCATAATGGTCGCAGTCTCGAACCCTGTACGGCATGAATTGACGGTGCCTTCTTACGCCATGTGACCACGTATTCTTACACCACTGCGCAAACGAGTTCATCACACGCCATTCATAACCTCGAAACATTCCATGTCAGTACCGTTGAGGACCCCCTGAAATTTTTTACTGCCGCTTCGCGACCCACTGATAATGAGTCCACAACCCACATTTGGGTCCCAACCCACCAGTTGAGAATCCCTGCTTTATATTATGTATGGAAAATTGACTTTGAATTCCTTTTCAACAAATATCTGGATTACCTGCCACCCCCTTCACCCTTCAATTGTGAAACTATACAACCAGAGTAAGTGGTTTGGTACTTTGTGTTTAGCAATGTGTCTACTGCATGTGCCACAGACATAGAACTGCACACTAAACTGACAGGTCTAATTTGGTGGTTTTGCACAGGTGCCATTGTGTTTGAATCGCTGAATATCTCCTGCTTTGACTGCAGCTGGGAGGGAGTTCTCAAGAGTGCCCATTAACACCAGAAAACAAGTTGCTATAATTGTTGCTAGTTGCTTTTCGAATACCTACTATGTTGCTAACTTGGCAACTGGATGACACTGTTTTAAGATTTGAGGGTACACCCCCCATGAAAGGGGGAATATGACTCCTTTAATCTGTTAACTGTTAACAAGTGAAGTCTTCTGTTATGTTCGTCTTGTTTTACCTGTGAATATTGAGACTCATGCTATACAACGCCAACCATGAATCTTGAAGACGCTTCAAATCTCCAACAATGTGGGCTCTTCCTTCCTCCGAAGTCCTTTTTAAAACCCTCTGACTTTGCACGTCCATTTGTTGTAGCTGCAGCTCCTTCTCCGGAAACTCTCCAAGTGCTCTCTGGTGAGAGTCGATGGCAAATAAAAAAAGAAGAAAACTAAAAACATTTACTGTCAGGTCAATCATCGTGATGCAGAAAAAAATGAATAGCTATTTTGCATCAGCAGTGCCACAATTAAATTTTTCTTCTGTATTTTTCTTCTCTATAATAAAATGTCTCATGATACACAAATATTATATCTTTTAGGTGCACATACGCAATCAAATATCCAAATTTTGACAAAAATTGCCACCAAAGACATCCAAAAAAGATGTCTTGCAAATTGTACAAATCACAGAAAAGAGGTTTGTTAACGATGAATTATCCATCCATCCATTTTCTGAGCCGCTTCTCCTCATGTGGGTCACGGGCGCGGTGGAGCCTATCCCAGCTATCAACGGGCAGGAGGCGGGATACACCCTGAACTGGTTGCCAGCCAATCGCAGGGTACATAGAAACAAGCAACCATCCGCACTCACATTCACACCTACGGGCAATTTAGAGTCTTCAATTAACCTACCACGCAAGTTTTTGGGATGTGGGAGGAAACTGGAGTGCCCGGAGAAAACCCACGCAGGCACGGGGAGAACATGCAAACTCCACACAGGCGGGGCCGGGGATTGAACCCCGGGCCTCAGAAATGTGAGGCAGACGCTCTAACCAGTCCTACACCGTGCCGCCACAATTAATTAATTGATCCAAAAATAATAATAATAATAAAAAAATTGCAAACTATGTGAAATCGGCTTCAAAATGGTCAAGAATTGAGACATTATTTCAACTTCCTGATGCTGTGGGCATGTTTGAATGCTCTGAAAACCCTGCCTCCCCGGAACTTTCAGCTGTCAATCAAAGACGTGCCTCCTGTTATGGCTCCTCCTCAGCGGGGAGAGAAGATTTTGCAGCGATACGGGCCGCAGAGAGAGATTCTGGGACAGCCCCTCCTCTGTCTCCGTTGAAATTCAGCGGTCAGTTAACTGACGGCGTATAGGGTCGTCAACTGCAACACGCCAAGAGGAGGAGGGTGAAACGTCATCCAGGCAGGGGGACCGTGGTCCACGTACTGCGATGGCCGCCGAGGTGCAGCCATTGGTGGCCACTAACGCCGTTGCGCCGGACTTTCGGTCGCTATTCTAACCGCTGGCAAGGGGCACTGGCCGTTCGGTTGGCTTCTGCCTCGCAACACAACGTGCATATGGCAGACGGCAGAGACACTATAGCCTAAATAACACAAAACACATTGCAATTCGGGGAAGATGTGTTTTTTCGAGTTGTGGGCATACTGTAGATTGATGACCAATTGCATGCTATACTGATAGTAATGGGTCAAGGTTAATGAATGAGGACATGGCAATTCCGCCAAATGGCCACTGCATTGAATAAGGGCGCTTCGCATTTATATACTGGGGGAGGGCCTCATGCTACAAAGTATACGACCCAACGAGCTGACGTCAAGGGGGCTCGGCTTAAGCCCTGCTCAAGATATAGATATAGTAGATATTAAAAAAAAGCTGTAAGCATTAAGACACAGACCTGGGCCTCATGTTCACGACTTTCAACGCTCCACTCTCCTGTAGGGCGCTTGAAGGACTCCAGCTTCTGCTTCATGATAATCAACCATTTCTCTATGTTTAGGAGACTGTCATGGAAATTTGCATGATCATCAATACTCTCCTCACTCTCGTGCAGCTTTACCTGTAAACAACAACAAAAACAAATACCCGAATCATCTCTCATAGTGTGTCCATTACTTTCAACATTCCAAAATTGTCAGGGTTTTTCCCTGCATATAAAATTTGAAGATGACCGCCTCAAACTCGAAAACCTATGACAACATTGAAACTGTAATTTTTCTGACAGGCGTTGCACTATATGGCTGGACGCATCGCAATTGCAGTATTGCGCAGACATGGCACTGTATCAGAAACAATTGGAAATCACTCCTAAACAGTCAAAGAAAACAAAAGGAACGCATAATAGAATTATTTCCGACTACAAATGTGTGGACTGTTTTTGGGTCGGTCGGTCGGTCGATCGGTCGGTCGGTCGATCGATCGATGGACAGGACGGACAGACGGACAGACGGACAGACGGACAGACAGACAGACAGATAGATAGATAGATGGTATGATGTTGATAGTAGACGTTAGTATATTATTTAATTTCTTCTACAGGAGGATAATAATTATTGTAAATTACGGTGATTTTCACGTTTTCCTATACCTTCCAGAAAGACAAAGCCAGCTGTTTTCAGCTGCAGAGGCTGGAAAGATTTACCTGTCTCAGAAACAGGCATGTGAACGGCTGCATATTGTGCATTTGGCATTCGGAAATTCATCTATTCATACATTTTTGGGGGGTAACTTATCCTCCGTTATTCACTGAAAAACTCACCTATTTGCTACTTTTGTGCTCAGATCAAAGCAGGCCAAAGCAATAATAGTATTGCTTTGGCGCCACTTAGTGGCATTTCTTCTGTAATTGTGGTAGGGCTCGTCCCTATCCCCATGAACAGCAGGGGAAATTGTGTATGCCAGATGCATTAAGGAGGAACTTGCTGCTGGTCTTGTGAGACAGCCGTTCACAAACTAAAGGCTGAATACCTTAAAGGGTCATGATGTGATGTAATCAGCACAAGAAAAAGTAAAACACAAAAGAAAGTAGCACATAAAAACAATTTAAAAGTGACAAGGAAAAAAAAACATCTTTTATTTAGTTTTTTCTTTTTAGGCAGATCACTGCAGTGTGGAAGAGCTACACAGGTGGATTGGACAACACAGCTCTGGAAGCCTGCTTCAAAATAATAATATACGAATGTCCCAAGTAAAAAGAGCCACACCACACAAGCTGTGAACCCAATATTCACATGAAAGTGCCAGGGCTCTGCTTATTTTTATGCTCTGAATGTAAATTCTGTTATTTAGTTACATGATTGTGAATAGAACATCCTTACTTCATACCAAGCAGGGTTCCTTGAGTTGTTTTTTGTATTTTACCAAAATGTATGATTTAAGAAAAGTAACATAAAAAACAACAAAATACACAAACACATCAAAAAAGTGCTTAAGCTAGCGGAGGGCTTGGTATACGCATGTGTGCGAATGATCAGAAAGGTGCTACCTCTGCCTCAACTTGTGCCAGGAAAAACAGTGATTGCTATCCGTTTTTCAATCGAGGGGCTATACTGTAAATATCTCATTACAATGGAGCTGGCAATATTGCTGTATACAGTGGTGCCCAGTGTTCAATGAACGAAAGATCATGAACTAGTTCATACTTTGGGTGAACGTGAACTGAACTTAGCTAATTTCTGATGAACGTTATTAAGAACGTGCTCATTCTGGTGTCTGTGCACCATTTTCAAACAAAGGTTAATTTTCATTCAAGAGCGCCAGGCTTTGTTAGGGACTTACAGGACAGAACCCATCTGAACACACTATATACAAGCCTTCATACATCAAGGCACAAACGTATTTGGCAACCGATTCAGTGCAATTTACATGCGCGATTTGCATTCAGGGACATTCCGTAAACGGGAGAGAATGTGTTATTTCTTCGGAAAATTGTATCAGAATGCTTAAGTTAAAACACTGTACGATCACACTGTTATAATATGAAATGTATTTTGTTTCGCAATGTAAGACAAGATAAAATATTTTAGTCAGGCAGAGCTGCTAGGAACGCAAAGTTATTAATGTTCTGTCATTCTGTGTTGCATGTTTTTGTTTGCACATTAAGGACAAAATTCCTGCTTTTGTTTCAATTCCTCATTTTAAAAAAGATCATTCAACAACAAGTTTTTCCTCATGTTTTTGAGATTGTAGAGTGAAAGCGTCAGACGGCTACTGGTGTGGACTGAATGGGTGGCAACAGTGGGGAAATCAAATGCCACTACTTTGAGGGCAATAGTCCGTCAGCAACATATAGTATTGGCGAAAAAAAAAAAGAACTACGAACTTGTTCATTTTTGGAACAGTGAACTGAATTTTGAACTCGTTCGCGGAGAAAATGAACTTTCCCAACACCGGTGTTGCCTCAAGATACGAGCCATCCATCGGCCGTGTTTTTGCTTTGACTTGCGAGCCCAATGATGATCCAGCACTACTATCTCACACACATCAACAAGAACAGAAAGCCAGACTCCAGTTCTTTGGACAAGTGGGACCACGAAAAACTGAAATAAAACCAAAGTCATGCCCATTAATATCAATGCACCAAAAAAGTGAAAGTGTCCTTTTCAAATCTGCAGGATAGGGTGTTGAAGTCGTCGGCTAGTCATTTATTGTTCTCAGCTTGGGGGTGGGTCGCTTATAATTTAGCGATTATAATGCATGCCAGACTGATTTAGAGTCGTTAGCGCTAAACTGTTTTTCTAGCTTTATTGCATAATTTCCTCTTTGCAATGTTAATTTGTTTTGTTAGATGGTTTCGAGCACAATTATACAGGGCTCTATCCCCACTTAGATATGCGTCCTCTTTAGCCTGGCGAAGTTGCTTAAGTTTGACAGTGAACCACGGCTTGTTGTTATTGAATGCGCGAAATTACTTTGTTGGTACACACACATCTTCACAGAAACTGATAAAGGATGTAACAGTGTCCTTATTTTCATCAAGGCTGCCATCTGAATTTTCAAAAGACACTCCAGTCTGTGCAGTCTCAACAGTTTTGAAGTTCTGTCTTTGCTTCGTTGGTCCACTTTTTCACTGTTCTCACCGTAGGCTTCACACATTTAAGTTTTTGTCTGTATGTTAGTATTAAGTGAATTGAGCAGTGATCAGACGAGCCCAGAGCTGCACGAAGTATGGCACGGTATGCGTTATTTAGCGAAGTATAGCAGTGGTCTAAAATGTTATTTTCCCTGGTAGGACATAGCAAATAAAACACGAACTCTGATGTATGATGAGGATCACAGTCGCCAAGTAAATGGCTAATAAGACGAGCGTCACGACTGAGGTGAGAACTGGTGAGTTTACATCACCCGCAGGACATTCTTTAGCTAGATACATGATTATTTTGCAATCAAAACCATTCGTAAATGTATCTTTAGCTGTATTATATAATGGAAATACTTTCAGATGTCCGCTTGGTGTCAAAAGCGAAGAATATACAAGCATCACAGTTACTGTTGCATGTAAATGCTGCTTTTCGCAAAAGCTAATGACTATCTCCATATTCTGTGAAACGTGACTGCAAAACGTAACTAAAGAACAAAAAAAGGTAAATCAAACTCTGTCCTGGTGAAGGAAGCGCTTCTATACTCTCATTTCGTAGAGTCGGTGTGTATATAATCATACAACAAAATATTCTGAGGGTCTCAAAAACGGCTGGCACTCATGGGTTATCGTTTCTGAAAATGGCAAGCATTGAATGAGTTAAGCAACTTGGTAACAACAAATGTACGAGTAGAAAATGCTCAGTAAGGTTTCTATTTCTAATAGAATAGAGCCCAGTTATCCTTATGAGAATCACTCCTGTCACATCATAATCAAACAGCCATTATTGCCAACTGTAGCAGAGATGTGCAAGTCAGAGTAACAAGATGGCGACTACCCGTGTGGACGCCTTGGTTAAGCGCTCGCTAGTATTGTTGTTGTTTTTGTGTTATTTGTTTGTCTTTGGAGACATTACGCGACTCACTTACACAAGGGGAGACTTGCTAACCATCAAGGACTTTCTTTCACCAACTTTCGCAAATACGCTCAGTTTTTCCCTGAGTTACTCACCGGAGCCGGGATGGCGGTCTTTGGTACATGGAGACGAAGGCGACGTCACAGAGGGAAGCGAGCCGGCATACAAGTGAAGCTCCGCAAGAGAGGAAACAGATTGGCGTTTCCGTCGATCCACCTTGCGAATCTACGCTCCTTACCCAACAAAATGGACGAGCTTCATCTTCTAATAAAGACCAGTAAAGACTTCGGACGTTCCGCCGCCCTGTGCTTTACAGAGACTTGGCTTTGTGAGGCTGTACCCGTAGGTGGCGTCATGCTTCCCGGCTTCCATCTTCACCGGGCAGAGCGTGACATGGAATCATCGGGGAAAACAAAAGGCGGCGGGATATGCTTCTATAGCAACGAAAAATGGTATACTGACATCACGTAGCTCAGCACACACTGCAGCCCGCATTTAGAGTCGCTGTTTTTGAACTGTAAGCAATTCTACTCGCCTTGTGAGTTCCCATCATTCATACTCGCCATTCATACATTCCACCTCAAACTAACACGAACGGCGCACTGCTAACGCTCGCTGAACAAGTAAACGAAATTGAAAAAAAAACACCCGGACTCACCCCTCATTATTCTCGGGGACTTTAAAAAAACCTAAACTCAACCACGAACTCCCTAAATACAAGCACCACATCAACTGTCCCACCAGGGAAAATACCATTTTAGACCACTGCTCTACTATGCTAAATAACACATACTGTGCCAAACCTCGTGCAGCCCTGGGCTCTTCTGATCATTGCTTAATTCACTTAATACCAACATACAGGCAAGAACTTAAATGCGTGAAGCCTACAGTGAAAACTGTGAAAAAGTGGACCAATAAAGCAGAGATGGAACTTCAAAGCTGTTTAGACTGCACAGACTGGAGTGTCTTTGAAAATTCAGCTGGCAGCCTGGATGAATATACGGACACTGTCACATCCTACATCTGCTAAGATGTGTGTGTACCAACAAAGTCATTTCACACATTCAATAACAACAAGCCGTGGTTCACTGCCAAACTTAGGAAATTAGTTTCCTCCGTATGGTGTCCCGGGTTTCCCTTAGCAATAGGGTGTGAAGCTCGGTCATCCGGGAGTGGCTCAGAGTCGAGCCGCTGCTCCTCCGCATTGAGAGAAGCCAGATGAGGTGGCTCGGGCATCTGTTTAGGATGCCTCCAGGACGCCTCCCTGGTGAGGTGTTCCGGGCACGTCCCACCGGGAGGAGACCCCGGGGACGACCCAGGATACGCTGGAGAGACTACGTCTCTCGGCTTGGCTGGGAACGCCTCGGGATCCCCTCAGAAGAGCTGGAGGAAGTGGCTGTGGAGAGGGAAGTCTGGGCTTCCCTGCTAAAGCTAGTGCCCCCGCGACATGACTCCGGATAAGCGGAAGAAAATGGATGGATGTATGGAGGTTTGAAGATTGACGTTACGAGTGATGGAGTCATCTATGGCTAACGTGCGGGAGCCAGTAGACTGAGGAGGAACGGGACTAGCTAAAGGAGTGAATTTGTAATGCGTCTGAAAAAGCTCGCCACCGTTAGCTAGCCGCTTGGGGCTAATGCTAATATGGCTAGTAGGTCGGCTACAACCTACACCAGGTGTGCCCACCACATCTACAGTTATCAAAATATTCTGCTCTAGTTGGCGGACACGTCCCTTTAGCAGGAAAAGCCTCTCAAGGAGAATTGTGAAAATGGTGCTCAAGTCGATACTCATTTTTATTTGGTCAGAGATTTGGAGGCAAAGTCTGCTGAAGAGCCTCGGCAGTGGTGCAGCTGAAGCTAGTAGACTCAAAAACGGGACTATGCTCTCAAAAATTTAAAAGAGTCTCAAAAAGTCAAAACAAAGTTAAAAGTAAAATGTAAAAATATAAGTAGACAAGGGAAAAGCGTTAAGAGTTCGTCTCGGACGCACACAGCGTCGCGTGATTGGAGCAGCGTCTGAGTTCGCGAATGGTGAATCGAAAATAGGCGTAGGTTCACATGTAATAGCTAGCTCCCAAGCTTTTCCTGTCATAGTCCCAACATTCAAAGTCCATACATTCATTTCTAGGCTCTGTGCTTTCATCTCTTTCTGCCCGCTTTCCACCTCTGCTGAATTTGTTGTGTGATGGTGCTTTAATTGAAATGTGGGTGCAATGTAAGGTTCTATGCTTGAGAGAACCTTGTTTAATTTCAGCTTTTTGGAGATGTCTGTATGGTAACTGGATGTAAATTGCGACCAGGGAAATCAGCAACATCGGCTTAATTCGGCTTTGTGCCAAATGTCTCCAATCTACCGTTAAAATGGTCGTGAAAGTGTGCTCGGATGGCTTTGGTGATGCTCTTGGTGCATTCCATTTGTAGTTTCTCTATTCTACCACAAGGTTTTGTGTGTACGCATGGTCAGAGTTGTTTGTAAATTTACACGTCCACACACAAGTCCAACTTGATTAATCCCGTTCTTTGCATGGAAATGTTCGCACGCACGCTTTTAAACACAGTTGATAAATAAAGGCCCTGCTACTGTCATTACTGTTAACATGTTCTTCTATGTTGTCATAAATATCAAAATATTTCCCAAAAATATTGTATTATAATTTGGGAGCCATACTGCCCAACCCCACAATTAACCGATGAACTGATTCTATTTTCATTCACATTTTTCATCGTCCAATTTGTCGAACTTTCAGAGACCCAAACAAAGTGTTTCGCCCCTGGAAACCTAATTTATATACTGCACAACAAGTACATCTGAATTACTAGAAAATAACAATATACATTAATTTATTACATATTTGGGAGTCAAATACCCCTTTGCCTGCTTGACATTCAGTACAACAGCTTACAACATTTTACTCTGACCTTTGGCGACTCAGTACATCTGACGCTGGAACAAAGTTTGGAAGCGCTTGTTCATGAATGTTTTATTTTTCTCACCTGTAGTCTTCCCTTTCTCTGAATAAGCTGATCATGCAGCAGTTCTCTGTTCGTTGTAGCAGTACTCAGCTCAGTCTGCAGAGCTTCAGACCTTTCAGGACCAAACACAGAGTCTAGCAAGTCCCCCCTTGTCTTCAGCTGATTCAAACGGTCCTGCAGCTGGATACTGTCCTTCAAAAGCCGCTGAGTGTAGAGGAGAGAAAAATAAGACCACATTACACACACATAGCATGTTGGTCAAAAGTATCATCATCAACATCATCATTTGTATTATCATAATTATACTACTACTACTAATACAATTAATAATAATATAAAATACATTTGTGAATCATCGTGTAAAAAAATTACCGTTCATTTTGTATCTGAGACAAATTTGACATTCACTTCATTCAGCCTTCAGGCCAATTATTGTAAATGCTGCATTTACATTATTCGTACACTCACTGCTTTATCACGATGCACCCTCTTGCCATTAACTTCTTAAACAGTTAACTTACAACTTCATTGCAACATGCTGGCAAAATTTTGCACATCTCTGTCGGGACACTTGGGCATTATTCGTGCACTCACTGACTGTTTTATCATTCTGTACTACTTGCATACTGTTGTTGATTACTCCTGGCCACTCGTGTGATGGAGAACTCTGCACCATTTCGTCACTGTACCAGATCATTGCACTATTAGTCTCTTTAAACTGCTCTAAATTGCTTGAGGACATTTGCCCAATAGCCATTATATCAGTATCACCACCCTGTGTTATACTGTCATTGCTCAATGACTGTCCACACTTGTTTTTTTTTATGTTCTAAATGTATATTCAGCCATAGTGGCTGTTTGTTGTGGCTCCAACTACCAGAGAGAAATACCTCGTGTGTCCTGCAACATATTTGGTCACTAAAGCTGATTCTGATTATTTGTGTGAAACATTACATTTAACATACAAGCTGTTTACATTTGCGTTGAAGCAATAGGTATTGGTAGTTTCATGTGCTTGATTGCTATTTAAGTTGGCAGTACATTGCTGGTAATACTACTTTGTCAGTCTAGTAATGAGGCAGTTCAATCAGCTCAAGCTCTATACTGTTATAGATACTGTACTTTACAAACCAATAGCCGGAGTTGTGAAAAAAAACTTTAAACTCTGCTTTGTTAAGTATTTCTTCATTCAAACACCATAAATTTAATCTTAAAACAATATTTAAGTCAATTGTAGTACAAAACCCAATTCCAATGAAGTTGAGACGTGTAAAACATAAAAACAACACCATTTGCAAATCCTTAACAACCAATATTCAATTAAATACACTATAAAGACGAGATATTTAATGTTCAAAGTGATAAACTATTGTTTGATGTTTTGTTTTTTTGCAAATGGTCATTTTGAATTTGATGGCTGCAACACGTTATAAAAAAGCTGAGACATGGGCATGTTTACCACTGCGGTACCTCACCTTTCCTTTGAACAACAGTCAGTAAGCATTTGGAAACTGAGGACACTAATTGTTGAAGCTTTGTACATTAAATTCTTTCCCGTTATTGCTTGATGTACAGCTTCAGCTGTTCAACAGTCCGGTGTCTCCATTGTCGTATTTTACGTTTCATAATTTTCAATGTGTGACATTGACATTACGCTTTTTCCACGAAGCCACGCTGTTGTAACAAGTGTAGAATGTGGCTTGGCATTGTCTTGCTGAAATAAGCAGGGTTGTCCGTGAAAAGCCGTTGCTTTGAATGCAGCATATGTTGCTCCAAAACCTTTATGTACCTTTTAGCATGAATGGTGCCTTCATAGATACGCAAGTTATCCATGCCATGAGCACTAACACACCCCTATACCATCACAGATGCTGGGTTTTGCATCCCAAATA